>NW_027272186.1:0-140961 GCF_040938485.1 Diadema antillarum | reverse complement strand
TCATCGCACAGCCAGCACGGTTTAGTAAAGATTAAGCGCTTGAATAGACACTGTACTTCAGAGCCTCTTTTCTCAGTTCACACTTTTCCTGAGTTTGTGCTTTCTTTCCAATATTTAGATAGGTTAGGAGAGTCCATTTGATTTGAGTTATACATCATTTTAAAGCTTAAAGTCTGCTCTTTCAGAATATGGACTTAACTAAAAATTCATGTCTGGCGACTTTTTGTTTGTTTTGAGGTGCACTGTCACAATTGCTCTCACGGCCATTTTTTGCGCTAAAAAATATACAATTTAAGTGGCTTCTTGAGTAGCATACCACTATTGCAGTCAATTTACAGAACTCGACTGTTGTAATACGTCCTGTGTAGAAGAGATGACATTGAGTGCCACAGCCACAGCAACAAAGTGCTGGAAAGACAACCACTGCTCAAGAATAATAAGCACAGCTGGTTGAGAGAATGCCACACCCCGCCCAGACCAGCGCCCGCAGCACCGACGCTAGGCTGCACCTCACCGAGAGATAGACCGACGCTGTGGAGCGAAACGCCGTTCACGTTTGGTCGTACTCGAAATCTACTGATTGGACTCCAAGTTTCACAGCGACAAAACTATATAAAAAAATGCAGAAAACAATGCTCTTCATAAGTTTCCGGTGGAACATGCTCTTACCTTACAATTTACAGTGTCCTGAAAGTCTTCTCAGTGACTATGCTTAGGCTGCAAAGCACTCCTAGAACCACTTTCCTCTTTCTCCGCTCTCCACTGTCAACGTTTTCGTGATCGTACGCTTGCAATGCAGGCTAGGGACGCGCTACGGTCGAACGAACCGCTTGTATCATCACTGTGTGACGTGGGGGCGATCGCGAGCGCACACAGCGCGCGTCATGCATGCAGCCACACACAGCGCATAGGTTTTTAGGTTTCTAATAATAATGTGCGTGAGTGTACCAGCTCACCACTGCACATAGAGGAACATCTCTATGCCAATGCGTAAACCGCGCGGATCGGAGTAAAAGATGGAGGTGTTGTGCACTGTTTCACGGTGTGAGGAGCCGGGAAATGTGCAAATTTCAAATGAAGAATGTGCAAATGTTAAATTTTGCTGAGAAATGTGCAAATCATAATTTCTACTTCACAGATATTGTGTATAAAGATTGTAGATAAACTCCATAAATATCAAAACTGCGCATGAATCTTCACCAGTTACATTTTCTTGATAAAATCGTTGCCAGATTTTCACAAAACTTGTCAGGAAGCACTATGCTGATGGGATCTCAATTTGTTTCAGCCCCTCTTTTTGTTTTTTTGTGGTTGGGCACCTCCATGTCCCGAACTTTGTTTTCATAAAAATTCTTTTTAATGAGATAGAGCTAGGTTGGTGCTATAGTTAGTGTAGTTTCAAGTTTAATGTCATATTTCAGAGATGCCGGACACGAGGATCGTGCCGGGGGGGGGGGGGGGGGTGCATTTGGAGATGGATCTAAATTCCAGCATACACTTCTCTCTAAAATCGCATACGTCAGGTGGCCGCTATAGGCAGGTGGTCAACGGCGTAGCCAGGATTTCATCTTGGTGGGGGGGGGGGGGGGGGGGGGGGGTGGGGGGGAGGGTGTTGGAGGGGGATGTCCCCCCTCCCACGGTAAGAACTTTTTGCATTTGGATGTTGTAAATGGTGCAATTTGATGCATGTTTTTGCGCATTTTTATCGACGTGAAATAGTCCCACTTGTTTATGGTAGCAGTTTATTTTGATGTAGATTATCATTGAACAATTTGCCTATAAAATGGTATAATTTAGATATACTTCTTGTATTAATTCTTTTCACTGAATATATGAACGCTGCACTGCAAAAAGTCCGGTGTTAAATAGTGAACACCGACCTGGTGTTAAATTTTCAGTGCTCATTTATGGTGTTAAATCAACACCTACGGGTGTCATTTCCAACTTTTAAACTGTTTTTGAAGAGTTTCTTAGGAACTGCATTTCTTGTTGATTTCTAATTTAAACAAGACGATCAAGAATTTTACATTAAAATACTAGATTTTTAAAAAATGTGAAAATAAATTTACACCAAAGTAACACCAGCTGGCGTGGTCCCTTATTGAAGCTGGACGGATGTTAAACCATTGATATTAACACCAACAAATATCAAATCAACACCGTGTGGTGTCATTTTTAATTAACACCAGTACAGTGTCAAAATAACACCAGGTACAGTGTCAAATTAACACCACGAAGTGTCAGGTGAACACTTTTCAACACCATCACAGTGCATTTTTAACACCTGTGGGTGTGGCCCTTTATTGAAGTTTGATCGGTGTTAGATTTAACACCCGTGGTGTTAAATCTAACACCGATGTTTTTACAGTGTGTCTGTTCAGCAATCAACCAGAAAAAGCATGCACATGAAGGTGTAGATAGGGGCACATCCCCTCCCACACGAAGGTGATTTTGCGTTTTCAGACCTGAAATTCAGCGATCTGGTGCAAATTTTTGGTGCAATACTTTTTCATCGAAGTGTTAAAATCACGGAATTTACAATAGCTCTTATTCCGAATGTGCACGATCTGTGCGTATGTATAAAGTCTAGTGAGGTAGAGCTTAGGGGAAGGGGGATTCCCCTCCCGCTCGCGGAGCTTTTGCGTTTTTAGAATTGAAATAAAGCGATCTGGGTATAGCCACAGTCTACTTCTTCGCCATGCGGCATGGCGGGGGCGGGGGGGGGGGGGGGGGAGCAGGGAGAAGGCGTGGGCGAGTGTTATCTCCACCCTTCCCTTCCGATGGAGCTTTTAACTTTTTAAGGTTGAAATTGAGATATCTCGTATATATACGCATATTTGATGGAATCAACATTTGGGAAATCACCAAAAAAACAAAAAAAAACAAAAAAAAACCTGATGGGGCGGGGGGGGGGGGGGAGACTGAGGGAGGAAAGGGTCGATTTTTAAAAAGGGGAAATTCCCCTTATGAGGAAACCTTCAGTTTCCGGAATATAAGTGATAAGTCTTGTGCACTCAGAATTATTCAGAGTTTTTTTGTAAATCTAAAAAGTGTACTTAGCTAGGGAGAGAGGCACAGAGGGGGAGGGTTTGGGAGGGGGATACCCCCTCCCAAGCACGAGAGATTTTGCATATTTTGAATTGAAATTCAACGATCTGGTGCACACTTTGAGTGAAATATTAAAAAAAAAAAATCTTATTTCATGAAAGGTTGCAAAGGAGACCCGCTTCATGTGCATATATCAGTATACACGCATTTTTTTTCCGCCTCCCAAATCCGCGGTCCAAATCTTATAGGGGGGGGGGGGGCAACCGCCCCCATCGCCCCCACCCCCCCCCCCCACCCCCCATCCCTGGCTACGCCAGTGCAGGTGGTGGCTCTAAGACAAGTTTTACTATAGGGCTCACACGGGTAAATAATTCCCCAGAGACGTGTGTTAAAATTCAAATTTCATAAAATTCTGTAAAATACTAGTAGCTGGAAGAAATGAGGTGTTTCATCTTCACTATTAACCTGAATAAGTGAGCTATACCCTGTCATCCATCAAATTTGCAAGGCAGGTTCTTCTGCTCAAACTCTGTCCAAGGGTCCGCAAAGCCAGACTACGAGTTCTTGTCACTCAAAAAATCACCCTTTTTCCGTACACGTATAATACCCAATAAAATATAGTCCCTCCAAATTCCATGAGAAAGCTTTCATCTTCAAACCAAAATGCAGTTTGTAGAGGAATTCATACTCAATATCTGCAGCTATTCAGTTTTATGCCAAACTGCATTAATGATTTTAATCATTTTTTTCTTCATTTATTTTGGTATCTTTGGTACGAATTTGTGAAGGGGTCTGGGACATTCCATTTTATTTACAGATGTGAGCCCTATACGTGACCCTGCACCTCAAAACAAACAAAAAGTCGCCAGACATGAATTTTCAGTTAAGACCATATTCTGAAAGAGTAGACTTTAAGCTTTGAAATGATGTATAACTCAAATCAAATGGACTCTCCTAACATATCTAAATATTGGAAAGAAAGCACAAACTCAGGAAAAGTGTGAACTGAGAACAGAGGCTCTGAAGTACAGTGTCTATTCAAGTGCTTAATCTTTACAAACCGTGCTGGCTGTGCGATGAATGGGACAAAAAAAACAGAAAGTAAACCGCCAGAGTAACAACAATGAAGAGATTATCAGATTAAAGTGAAATTGAGCATGCCTCATTAACACATTCTTTCCATAATTAATGCCAACTTTCAAAGCAATAGCACTATTCTTTCAAAAGTTATTAGAGTTGAAAGTGAAGAGTGTAGACAAGGTTTTTCAGAAATGAAAAGGGGATTCTAAAGACACACCTAATCACACTATTCTACCAAAAATGTTCAAGATAAACTGCTAAAAAACACACTTTCCTGCCCGTTTTATGATACCAAATTTTAGCATAATGTAAAAGAAGACCCGCTCTTTCAGAAAATATGAAAAAGTCAAGTTCGGCTAGGTTGACCCATTTCACTTATTTTCAGTCCTCACTCAAAATCAGTGTGTGCGACTTTATGTTCGTTTTGAGGTGCACGGTCACATACAGTCAAACCTGTCTGATAGCGGTCATCCCAAGCAAGCAGGGGCGGATCCAGGAATTCCGTAAAGGGGGGGGGGGGGGGGGCGCAAACAATATTCTGGTGCTACTTCTGGGTGTCATGTGATTTTTTTTCCTTTTTATTGCTTTTGTTTTAGCTACAAATAAAGAGTGGGCGCTCGCCCGGGGTGCGCCCCCTCTGGATCCACCACTGCCAATTAGGGGAGACCAAAAAAGGCCGTTGTAAACAGGAGGCCGCTATGCAGGTTCTTTAACATGCCTCTTCTCTCTTGTTTTTATATTATAGGCCTAGTGGTCGTTTAGGGCAGGTGGTCGTTTACGGCAGGTGGTACACCACTCGTCTTTCTGGACTGTATTCGTAGCACTAACCATAGGCCTACCCCCCCCCCCCAAAAAAAAAAAAAAAAAAATACTGGTTTTTGATAAGGTTAGAGCACATTAGAGCGTGGACCCTAGTGCCAACCCCGGACGTTGATGGCGTCTGAATTACACAAAATTACCGATCCTGACTATAGACAGGTTCATTAATTGTTGTTGTTGTTTTTTTCTCCTGGAGGGGTGGTTTCTTCTGGTCGTAGACGGCGGATGGCCGCTACAGACCAGACAGGTGGTCGCAAAGACAGGTTTTTGTTCTGTGCCGTCAAACCTATCTATAGCGGCCACCCAAGGGAAGTGAAAAAGTGACCGTTATAGACAGGTGGCCGCTATAGACAGGAAGTCGTTGAGACATGTTGAACTGTAAAAAATAAAAATGGTAATGGTTCATGCGTAGTTTCGATAGAAAGTTTATATCTTTGATTTACTTTATTCATGCTTTTATTTTCATTTCCAATCAATATACATGTACGTATATAATGCAATACATCTTGTATCATTATTTTAATTAAGGACTTCGTAAAAATGAAAATGAGGGGCTGCTAAAAAAGAGAACTTGTATAGGACTTAGTGCAGTCCCCTCATTTACTCACATTACATATCTATACTTTATACATTAATATATAGCTTACAAACCATGTGTCAAACAAGTTAATCATTGGAAGCATACACTTTTCATTACATCGATAGTAACATGAGGCATGCGCATTCACACACACACACACACACACACACACACACACACACACACACACACACACACACACACACACACACACACACACACACGCATACTCGTCTATGGTCGAAACCGATATATCATGCGGTATTACTTCGTGAATTCTTAAGTTTCTGCCAGTGTGTTGTGTGCAAAAGTCATGGCTCTACAATAGTGTAGCTATAATAGTCATTTGAAAAAAACAAAAAACAAAAACACAATCAGATTTGTCACGCAATGTACATCTACGCAAAGCTTGGCAGTTTCTCTACAACTTCGCCCATTACGTGTCCATACTTAGATAGTAACAAATAATCTGTGAAACTTTACATCGATTTGAGAAACAGAATCTTTTCCAAAGCGTGACTTCCTTGCTGTCCTATAGAATAATGTGGCACACAGGGAATTTACACCATGGCACAAAAAGTGTTAAATGGTAGCCTGTGGGCCAGATCTGGCCCCGCTGCCCCCCCCCCCAAAAAAAAAAAAAAAAATCCAGAAAAAGAATCATCACAATCATAACCCGTAGGTCCCCTAAACACCCGAATTTTCTGAGTTCGCTCGCATCATTTATTGACTAAATAACTTTTGCGGTATCTCTTTTTTGTTTTGCCCAGTTCAGGGACGCACCGTAGGTCAACAGATATGGGGGCACCCCCCCCCCCCCCCCCCCTAATTGTGTTCCTATTGGGTCCTAGTGCCCAATACTACCAAGGAGGTACAATAGGCGAGCCTTCTGCTCTATTTTTGCTATACAGGATATTGACGCCCTCAACGTCCAAAACTGGAGCAGGTTTAGAATGATTCCCCTGCAGAGGAGGCCTCACGCTCCTAATTCAACTCGCGCATTACCTACAGGGAAGGCAGTACTACTTTTTACCAAAAAAATCATTAAGAATCAGTCAAGTGGAAAATTGCCACCTTTGGTAGTGTTTGACATTACTTGAGGATAGGAGCTTCTGCAGGCTTTGAAGAAGTTGAATAAATCAGGGTTTTTGTATTTTTAATGAATTTTTATTGAAATATGAGGTAATTTGCTATTTTTATCGTTTTTGAGAGTGACTGGATGACTAGTCTCATGTGGAGGCTCTTAACTTTTTTTTTAGAGCTGGAAAACATCCCAAAATATGTTGTTTGCTTGAAAGCAAAGACATTTTCCCTTCATCTGTTTCAATTTTAAAAAAAAAATCTATGATTTGGTTGATTTTTTAATGATTTATGGAATATGAGTTACAGCTCGTTATTCCGAACCCTTATGGAACAAACACAGTGTTACCACACTGTGTTCACATAGTGAACTATGTGTAAAATGTGTGAATATCTGTGTTCACAGTGTTGTCACAGTGTGAAATTACAAACTATGTGGTCACCACATAAAACCCATAATTTATTATAGTCATACACAGTTACCACAGGTTACCACATAATAGTCATAGTGTGTCACATGCTGGAGTATGTGGGCATGGTGTGTTCATAGAGCTGTCATCGTATGAATTTTCAGACTGTGTGGTTAACCGCATACTTATCATATGGTGACATGCAGTTACCACATAATAGCCACAGTGTGTCACATATTGCAGTCTATGGGAATAGTGCCTCCACAGAGATATCACAGTGTGAAACGATGGACTATGTGGTTTATCTCCCACTTGTCACATAGTAGTATACAGTTATCACAGCTACCACATAATAGTCACAGTGTGCTACATGTTTCAGTCTGTGGGGAAGATGTGTTAACGTAAGTGCACAGTGTGTATTAAAGACTATGTGACGTACACCACATGCTAATCTCATAGAAATCACAGTTACCACAGCTTACCATATAATGACCACAGTGTGTCACAAACTGCAATGTGTGAAATTTGTGTTTCCACAGAGTTCCCACAGTGTGAATTCTAGTCTATGTGGTTCTTCACCGAAAGTCACATAGTAATCACAGCTACCACAGCTTGCCACACAAAATCCACAATTGTGTCACATATTGCAGTAGCAGTATGTGGGAATATCGTGTCCGCCGAATTGTAACAGTGTGAAATTCTAGATTATGTGGTTTCTCACCTAAAAGTCACACAGTGGCTCGTCACCACAGCTTACCACAAAATAACCACAGAACCTTTCACATGTTGCAGCATGTTGGAATGTAGTTTTGCAGATTTGTCACAGCAGACCGACCCAAAAGTGATTGGGGAGGGGGTACAATGTACGTTATAAAGTGTATGGCTTGGAAAAACATTCATTCACAGTTTACAAGGGACACGAGATATTTTTGTGGTATTTTGGGACACATATCACAGGACAATTATATACCGCACATCAGTACCACACAGGAGTACCATACAGCAAAACCACACAGTATCGCACAGCAGTATCACATAAAAGTACCACACGATAAAAGAAAATATCATAGGATATTTCTGTGGTAGTTTGTCACATATACCACAGGACTACCACAGGACAATACCAAACAGCAGTACCGCAAAGGAGTACCACACAGCAAAACCACACAGTATATCGCGCAGCAGTGCCACGTAGCAATACCACCAGGCAAAACCGCACAAAATACATTAGAAAGTAGGGTCTACTACAGAAAAATGTCACAGGATATTCTTGTGGGTTTTTATTTCTTGACATGCTATACCACATGACTATCACAGGGCAATACCACTCAGCAGTACCACACAGAAGTACCAACTGGAATAAAAAAACAAAGCAAAAACAAAACAAAACAAAACGTGTATTCCAGAATCCCATTAATAGGTGACTTATGCTGTGAATTATGACAATTAATTTAAGCAGTACTTAACCCGTCCTTTACTCCTACAGTATTACCTATATAGTGGGAGTGCTGAGGTACAGCATGTGATACTTCATGTGGTATTTCTGTGGTATTCCTGTGGTATTCCTGTGGTACAGATATTTGCATAGCTCATGAATATTCATAAAAAAGCAACCTGAATTTTAGAAAATTCATAAAATACTTGTAAATTCGAAGTATTTATGATGGGATTTCCTTTGAACTATTGTCTAATAATGTTATGTTATACCCAATATCATAACTTTTGTTATGAAAAGGTAATTTCATATTCAATAACAGCGTTATCTAGTCAGTTACCGTGCCTTCATGCATTACAAATATTGATACACCTGATGACTATGTGGTGATTACCACAATGTGGTGGACTATGTGGTGACTGCCACAGTGTGCTAGACTATGTGGTGAATACCATAGTGTGGTGGACTATGTAGTGAATACCATAGTGTGGTGGATTATGTGGTGACTACCACATTGTAATGTACTATGTGGTTATAACCCTGTGTCACAGTATGTGAGACTGTGGTTTGATTCACAGTGTATTTAATATGTGTTTTGGACCATGTGGTAATACGCTATGTTGCACAGTGTGGTGACGCTGTGTTTCACACTGTGGTAAATACACAGTGTTACCACACGTCCCTAAATCATATATTAAACACATGTGTTCGACACTGTGTTACACATTGTGTTCCACACTGTGTTCGACACTGTGTGCCACACTGTTTTGCACACCGTGTTACATAGTGTGGTAAAACTGTATTCTTTCCATAAGGGAAGGTTCGTTATTCCGAAGGTTCGTTATTCCGAAGGTTCATTATTCCGAAGATTCGTTATTCCGAAGGTTCGTTAATCCGAAAATGAAATAGGGTTTGTTATTCCGAAGGTTCATTAATCTGAAAATGAAATAATGTTCGTTATTCCGAAGGCTCGTTAATCCGAAAATGAAAAAAAAAAGCTCGTTGTTTCGAAGATTCGTTACGGACCCTATGTCACTTCGGATCAACGAACCTTCGGAATAACGAACCCTATTTCATTTTCGGATTAAGGAACCTTCGGAAAAACGAACCCCATTTCATTTTCGGATAGTCGAGCCTTCGGAATAGCGAACCATATCTCATTTTCAGATTAACGAACCTTCGGAATAACGAACCTTCGAATAACGCCACAAATGTTCGGATTAACGAACCCTTTTTCATTTTCGGATTAACCAACCTCTAGGTATAGGAAATTTGTGTGTTTCGGATTAACAAACCTTCGGAATAACGAACCTTCGGAATAACGAACAGCACCCAATTAGTTTGTAAGAGGAGTCCAGTTGGAAAAGTAATTTGGTCTGGAAAACAAACTATAAGTGCTCACCGTGTGTTACGCCACTGGCCCACTAAGTATAAGAATAAGAATTTTGTTAATATAATAATACCCGACAGGATAGTGACACGACTTGGCTTTTCAATTGTTTGCAGTTTTTGAACGACAGAAAGAAGAGTTTATTTTGATCTGCCATGGAAGTATTGAAATAGATGATGCTGTTGTTGTCACAATGACAATGAGAATGAGAGGGATGAAAGCGCAAAGCAGGACGTAGTGGATTGACTGCAGATTGGAAAGCTTATCACGTATGAAGAAATCACGTGAATAACTTTAGGTTTACATTGAAGAAAGATTATTACCCCATGTCTAATATTGTTCTAAATAGGAATAACTCTGCTCAGTTCTGGACGATTTTAAAGGTCCTTACAGGGGACCAAGAGTAGATAAACTGTGGAAAGTCTCGGGATTAAAGGAAAACATGTGCATGATTCTATTCAAATGGCAAATGAACTGAACCAAAATTTGCTTCTTTTGGTGCTACATGACAATATGATCAAATCGTTCAGAGGAGAGGCGTTATGGGTACAGTCAAACCCACCCTGGGAGCGTCTTAAACTTTAATGAAATAGAGCCGAATGTGTTAGAACTCATGAACACGCTTGACGAATAGAAAGCTTCTGGATTTATTACTACATGTATTATTACATTATTACATTCATCTTTATGATGAAACCCTTGCTAATGTGCTGAAAGAGCTTGGATGTGTATAAAGACGTGTAGTGATCCTGTTCCTGGTTAACCACTATCATCACGATGGGTAAATACAGCCCACGAGATACAGCACGGTGCGTAATGTCAATGTATCGATCTTGTGGACCTTGCAAGATTGTCGAACTAATGGGCTGTATGACTCGAGAGCTGTATAACTCATGGGCTGTATGACTCGTGGGTGTCGACTTGTGACGTGCACCCCATTTTTAGGGTACTGTGATGAAATCACGTTAAAGTTCATCTTCAAACGCACCATCTTTTAAAACCTGTGACAGGGAAACACACACTAACACACACGGACACGTTCATGCACACACACACACACATACACACACATATTATATATGTATATATATATAGGGCCTATTAGCCTTTTATTAAAAATTAGAAGGCATTAGTCAAGAAATTGGTCAACAGTAATCTTCAAAAACCAAAATGATGAATTTAATCAGATACACTTACCAAACTATTCAAATGCACAATAATGCTTTAAAAACCTACTGGCGTGCCTCTCACAAGACTACGTCAATCCTGCAATGGTCTTTAGGTCTGTGCTAGTGGTTGTGCTGTTCTATGTTTCAACTGTGTTGTGTCGTCATGTCCCTATTATTGTATGAGGTCAGGTCCTACTTGTCTTGTAAACTGTCTGTCTCCAATCTATGTACGTAAAGTCATGCAATTGTCAGAGCTGGTCAAGTTGGTTTGTTGAGATGGGACTTGGTCAAATCGTATCCGGGCAATTACCCCCAGAGGGAATTACATCCCCCTTTCCCGGCTAAATACTGGTTAGTGGTAAGGTTAGAGTAAAGATTAGGGTATGGGTTAGGTTTAGGGTACGGAGTTTGGGTTAAGGTTAAGAATAGGCTCAGGATTAGAATTTTGATTTCATAGGGCCAGGGGAAGGGTCTGGGGTAATTGCCCAGGGGCTAATTGTCCTAACAGAGACCCGTTCAAATTAAGGTGCACACGGGGCAGTACTGAACTGTTTTAAGTGGCTTGAACAGTCATCAGAGGCTCTGACGCTAAATTGGCTGCACACTACATGTTCATCAACCAACTTCATCGATGAAATTCATTATTATTACTATGGCTTTTTGGCGCTTTCTATGCCTTGTTCTATGCCCCCCCCCCTTCCTCCCTGGTATAGTGAAACCTTATCGAGTATTTGAAAGTGGGTTATGTTCTTCACAGCTTCAGTCGTTTGTAAATAAACACGTCCCAGAGGACTTTTGTTTTCAGAGTTACGAGTACGAGTGTTCTGTTCACAATCTCATGAATCAAGCAAATGTCATAAGTTGTCCAAACCCATTCAATTGATATAATCTTTGAGTTCGCGCTAGAGAGAAAGAGCTTGGATGGTTCAACTCTGTACTGAATAAATCGATGCCTTTCCCAATAAGCAATGTCAGTTTTTTTTTTCGTTTTGTTTCTTTCTTTGTAGATATGGCATTGTTCTAGGAAAGTTGGTTTTAGAGTTCTTTTTGAGATGGATGATGTACTCCTCATTATGGACCAAGAAAAGAAAGCTCGTAGTGGATCTGAAGACGCAGGGTTTATAGTTTGGGATTGGGGTTAGGGTTAGAGTTAGGGTTAGTGTCAGGGTTAGGGTAACGGCTACGGTTGGAGTTAGGGTTAGGATTATGGTTAGGGTTACTGTTGGGGTTAGGGTTAGTGATTAGGGTTAGGGTTAATAGGGATAGGGTTGGTGGTAGGGATATAGGGTTATAATCAGGTTTGACGGCTGTAGGTTTAGGGTTAGGATTATGTGTTCGGGTTAGAGTTAATAGGAGTAGGGTTGGGGTTAGGAATAGGGTTAAGGTTAGGGTTAGGGTTATAGGGATAGGGTTAGGGTTGTGATTAGGGTCTACGGATGTAGGGTTAGGGTTGGGGATGGAGTTATACGGCTGTATAAGGTTATGTTTCGTGTGAGGGTTAGGGTTATTGTTTTTGTTATGTTTGGGGATAGAGGTTGGGTTAGGGATAGGTTTTAGATAGGGTTAGGGTTAGGATAACGGTTTAGGGCTGCAATCAACAGAGTTAGGGTTTTTGTGATATGAACTGAGGACACAGACTTGGGCAAAGGAGAATTGTTTGTTTGTTTGTTGTTGTTGTTGTTGTTGTTGTTGTTTTTGCATGCATAATACGGAGTAGTCTTGAACCAAGCCCAGTAGGCACAATGTTTGTTGAGATTAACTTTTAAGGGACTTTGACAAAGTAAAAGTTTCTTTGAACGTGTAATTTTTCATAATTTTTTATACTTGTTTCCCTGTGAGGCAGATTTCAGCGTTGTGTCACTGTGCATGTGGGGTCCAAAAATGGAAAAGACTTCTTGGATAAGTGCTTCACAATTTTCTCGACCCCGCAGTATGCAACAACAAATCCAAATGCAAATAGTCAAAGAGAACACATAATTCGGATCCAAAATGAGTCAGATAAATCACAAAAAGACATAGTAAAGATGTCATAAAACTACGGAGAAATGAAAAAAAAAAACAGAAGACAGAAGGCCTTACCCTTTAAACAGAGACCAGGACTTAGTCTTTAGCATAATACTATTCGATACAGGCACTGCAGGAAAAGCCTGTATCCTCACCACACTCTAATCCACACCCTTGCTTTGGAATATGAAGTTGGATTTTATTTTCTACCGACCGCCGGAAGGGATGAACATTACGACAAAAATGATCAGTATAATCCATAGGCCTACGTAATCGTTGAACTATTATTTTCCGCCTTCCATCTAAAAAATAAAAATCAGACCTCCAATCAATTAAGTAGCGCACATTTCAAGAAGTTCGTGTACGTCTTTCACATTGGTCTCTCTCTTCCACGTCATGCAGTAAATCATTGATTTTGTTTAGATAATTATCATGTTCATAAATGATACACTTATTTTTTTTTCAGCTTTCATTCATGTGCATCTTATTTTTAGTCATTCTTTTTGAAAAAAAAAAACCCAACATGTTCATTGAAAATAGAATTTTAGCCGAGTAAAACTGGATTGAAATTCTGTGAAGCCTCGTCGGGAGCTCCAAGGCGTCTTGTATGGTTGACTGTTATAATGATAAAAGAGCGAGTAGCACTATAAAAAACAAACAAAACATAAACAAAGCTCACAAAAAAACCCAAAAAAACTTTCACAGTGGATGGCTATGTATCTATTGTGACGTAAGAAAGAAGATTGTTTTATACTGATTTCTAAAGGAGAGAACACAAGACACAACAGAAGAGCTTTGAGTCTACGACATCACTAGGATGATTCATTTAATAATGGTAAGAGATTCTTTATTCAGGGTAGCCACTGCAGTGTTGCCACTGCTCTACCAGAGTGCCCTGGCATTACCGTTATTCTATAGCGTTGCCAGGTACACAATTATACATCTGGATAGAGAGGGACATTGTGGGTATAAACATCTGGTCCACGGAGGTAAGGACTGGGTGGGAATCGAACTCGTGTCCTTCGATTTGGAGTCGGGAATCTCATCCACTATGCCGCAGTGTCCCTTCATTTATTCATTTTTGGACTTATGACTATCAGTAACTATTCATCAATTATACATGTACACACATTTTACCTATACAAAACACACATTTAAACATTCATGCAGGTATTTTAGTATTACATGTAAATGAGCCTAATGTTTGTGGTGGAAAAAAATTCCCTTCCACTGATTTCCATAGAAATGTATGCGGACGTCACTTTAGACAACAAGGGGACGGGGATCTCTCGTACCACCCACTGAGTTTGTATAAAAAATAGCTAGCTAGTTTTCATCTAGCATGTCCTCTATAGAGGTCCTCCTAGACAGGGGGACTGTGAACGGGGTATTATAGTTGTTGAATTACATGAATCTGTGAAACAATACAATAATTACGATGAATAATCATATACCAAAATGTGACTATAAAATGGATGATGATATCATAGCGCGATTGGGAAGAAAGGATAAAATGATAACACAAACTATTTAAAGAGTTTGTTCGCAAGATACTGATGAGCCTATATTTTGTTCATTTTTTTTTAAATCAAGACTTTCGTTAGAAAAAAAAATTCCAGATATCATATGAATGAACAAACTTTCAGATTCCTGAACCAGGGGTACAGATGATCCCACTGTAGAGGCAAATTAATTTGTCCTGCTTAAATGCTGTTAAATGAAATGATACATAATATATCAAATGATTTGAACATGGACACAGACAATGGAACGGATGCACTAAAACTACATTATGGTTGTCCACTATATAACTACTGAGTATTAAATCTCTCCATGGTCACAAATCATCAGCATCTTTGAAAGCTATTCTTGTTTCTTTTATACCTTCTCTTCTCTCTTAAAGGCACTGTAGAAGTTTTCAACTTGTAAGTTTACTTGATTGTGTTCATCAATGCCCTGTATATTCGTTTTTTTCTGTTTTCCACGTCTATTTTTCTCATTCTCGCATATTTCATTTCATATAGTTGTAGAATGTTCTATGAGAAAAATACTCTTAAAAGCTCTGCTTAATAAATGAAAACGAGCACTATAAGCACTATAAATGCCAAAAGGAAGTAAAAGTAAGAAAACAAATCTGAGTAAACAAGTTTTTCTTATTCTATGAAATAACCCTTCATAACAGGTTAACAGCACTATAATATCTTATCAAACGACCACTTGATATAATATTATTACGTGATTTCATAATTTCCATTTTATTTGCGGAGCGTGGTGTTCTATTGAACATCACAATACAGTGCAGCCAGCAGTATATTGCAATACCTTTGCTGCCAATTACAATGTTCAACAATGTCTTCGACAAATAATGATTTCTCAATGGGTCAATCCACGTTTTACAGAACATATCACATTAACAATTAACACATTAAGCTCAAAAGAGAATTTGGCTGAAATCTAATTAACATCGTTTAATTAACACTTTAGTTTTAAACAATGACTAGTTATGAAACTTTATGGATTTTTAATGTTCTCTTGAAGAAAAAAAAGCAGAAAAAATCAATGAAGGTAAGTTGCAAAACAAAAAAAAAATGATAATTTTGAATAACGTGCTTTCTGAATTAGGAGGGGGAACGCGTAAGAAGTTTACTCGCTGTCTTTTGCATCCATACGTAAGCGCTCATAGTCGCCTCGAGCACGACCTCGGTATACAGACTTCACAATAACGAACACGGCAATCAAAACGACCATCATGAACCCCACAGCAACCGAAGATCCCACAACGGCTCCAATTATGAGATAATTGAACTGAGCTCCTGTAGGGTATAAATGACAGTAAAAAAATAAATCGAAGTGGGAAATCGAAGTGAATGTCGTTCAGCTTAAACAAAATACATTCTAAAAAGAGATTCGAATCACTTCTTTCACAGACAGGCGGAAATCGTTGTGTTTCTTTCTTTTATATTTCAAGGGAAATGCGCCATCATAAACTCTTTACGACACCATGAAATCTGGGCCTCGTTTCATAAAAGATGTTAGGATGTCAACTCTTGCTGAATTGTCAACTGCCCATAGTAACATCCAATCAGGAAGCTGCATTCTTGTCGTTACCATGGCATTTGCCATTCCAGCAAGAGTTGTTATCATATCAACTTTTTATGAAATGGGGTCCAGAGATATGCTGCTTCGTGACGTATTTGCCCCCCCTCCCCCCGCCGGCAAAAATGGAATATGTTTATTGTTAGTATTAATGTTGTATAACCTTGCACTAGTTATAGTCACAACAGGCGATGCAGAACACGAAATGAAATTTTGATTTGATGAAAATTATCACTTCGTGTGCTGGAAAAAGAAATAAGATTAAAGTGATGTATTAGTCAGATTTTACTCTGTTTGTAAGACAGGAAAAACAACAACCACAAAAACTACACGACGGGGACTGAAGCCTAAATCCCTTTGACATACATTTTTACCAATATGTTTCTACTGTTGGAATCTCCCGAAGAGTGAAGTATAGCTCTAAATTTGGAGACAAAAACACAAAGATAACAGGAAGAGACTAGAAATGTTAATAGATGTGGAATGTGGTAGTCCCCATATCAAACTGTCACTTAAACATTTTATCTATTATGTTAGAGAGAAAGGCCATAATTTTCACTGTAAAATGCAGCTAACAGTTTTGTTTTGTTTTGTTTTTATGTATGCCTCTTAATGAAATTTGTATTTTTTATATTGTAAACTGACTGTTTTGGGTGCACCAGTTCGGTTGGGGAGGATGGCCTGAGGGCCCAAGTCATTTAGTTGGCTCTTTCCAGACCCGGGCTGCCCAACCTGGTGCACCCTTACCACTCCAGTGTATGTTCTGATTTCGAAAAATGTAATATGATATTTGTGATTGAAAGCCGAATAAATAGTGATAATAATAACTATAATAATAATGATGATGATGATAATAATAATAATAATAACAATAATAGAAATAGCACATGCGGCAATATCAATAGTTTCAGGGTGGCAACAACGTTGACCGTGGTAAAACGTGACGACAAAATTTACCTTGAGGGTTATCTTCCATGTGAGAGGTGCCGTCCCTTCTGAGGAAGAGAGGTCCGTTCGAGATGAGATGCGGAGCGGACCTCGTGCCACGGGGCTGTCGGACGCTGCGACGATCGCGTGACTGGCATCCCTGAAAGCATCGCGATGTTGGATCCTCGTTGTCACACACCAGCACCTGGCAGTGAATGAAGACCTTTGCAAAACAAATGAACATGAAAAAAAAACACGAAAGTTTTGCTTGCGAACAGGATCCAGACGGAATGTACTATGGATGGCTGTTTTCTCACACGTTTTCTCACTCTACCGACAACATTCAAGGATATGCATTATTTAAGTATCTGTTAGTATTTGTTACGAATGGAAATCTTAGAGTAGCACAAAACAATCTATATCAAAGAATTTAGCAAGGTTTGGTGAGAATGGGTGAGAATTTCTAATTCTCTCACAAAGACTGTCAACAAGCATGGTTCTGGCTTGTCGCCAAATTATGATTCAGCTTGAAAACACACAAACCAACAAACACACTATATATAATATGTTTTAGCACGAACAAACATCTGATTATAATGGAAATAGGTACGTGCAGTCATACCATAAAAATGGTGTAGTGTATGTTGTTTATTGGACTGTGTTTTGACAGTGGAGAACTGGACGTTGAAGTTACTACTCGCAATGCTTCTTAGCAGATTCATTCGGACTATCACACTTCACAAAGCAAACAAATAAGTGATAAAATCACTGAATAGATGATATATAAATGAATATATAAGGTTCACACACACACACACACACACACACACACACACACACACAACGAAAACCACTGTCCCACTGTGAAGGCGGAGGCCATTAATCTGCCACTAACCTCTGGGTTTTCCTTGATGAAGGTGAATGCCTCAATGATAAACGGCTGAAATGACGGGTCGCTGTGATCAATAATCTCGAGGGTCGGATCCTCTTCACATCTTTAAAAAAAAAATAGAAAGGAATAGGGTGATGGTAATAATAATGATGCCCATTATCTACATCGTTTTCAACCGCAAATAATTACATTATTGCACTGAAATATCCAGGAACATGATTTTTTTCACAGTAAATAAGAACAAGATTATTTCAATAAAAAATACCACTAACAATCGATTTTTTTCTGGGACCTTTCAATCAAGTCATCATGCCCATCTAGTCAGGCTATGTTCAATGAAACTGTAGGTCCCCATGACTAACGGAGCAATAAATCCACTTTCTTTGCACATTTCAAAAATAATTATTTTTGTGCCTTAATTCATTTGTTACCATATTCTATAACCCTAACTACATCAAGCCTAACCGTTCACCTTTCCAACAATTATCTTTTTTTTTTATCTGCTTAGAAAGAGGAATGTTGTGGAATGTTGTTCGCACAGTCAGTTGAACCATCATAACGTCAAATCTTGGATGGCTGTCTGTATACGGATTATTTGTAACAACATTCAATTTGGTCAGTCTTATACAGCGAATAAGACACGAATAGCTCACCCGTCTGTGAGGAATGCATAACGTTTGTGGCTGTTGGGGTACGGGGTCGGAGTGGCCCAACAGTTCTCAATAAACACTGCTAGCCCTCGGACAGACAGCAGTTCGACAGCAAAATATAGCGGGTCTCCCAGTTCGACTTCGGACTGGTCGTCGACGATGGGCGAGTCAAAAGAATCATCCCTATAGCGAGCGAGGCTGAGGGAAAAGTTCCCGAAACCTGCTTCCCTGTATGAAATGACGCCAGTGACTGTGAGGTAGTTCTCCTCAAGAAGTTGTCGTCGATCTAGCTCGCATTGCACCGATACCTGAAGGTTTTTATCACGAGTGATATCTGTCCCGTTGATGGCCTGAGCAGAGTAGTATGTCACAACGTTCGAGTAGATGATTTTGTCATCCGTCACCTACATTCAAAGAGGAACGATGATACACTCACGATATAATATCTTATCATACAAGTATCAAAGAAATGTTATTTCTTTTATTACGAGCATTAGCCTTTTTACGACAGTCGAGTCTCAGTAAAGATATCGAGGAGCTGCACTGCGTTTGATGAAGTGATGGTCATCGTGCTTCGAGAAAGAAAAAAAAATACTATACGGTCATGTGGTCATGTACAAAACATTACAACTGGAAAAACAATAACAAACAAACACGCAAACACATACATTCATAAGGAACGCAGTATTTCTAAATATTGTAGATTACATAACATGCAATTCACAAAGTGAGAGGAGCAAATATATACATGTGCTATCGATATGGACATCGATATGGATATGGTTGACAATCAATCTTACTTAGCACGTGCTTTGAACCCAATAACAAAAAGAAAATCAGATTTATCATCATTTAGTCTAAAGCCATTAGATGTAAGCCAGATTTTCTGGTATAAATAGAAACACTCTTTAAATTTTACAATGAGTTTAAAAACAGAGCTGTATAATATATCATCTGTATAACTAATGATAACTACTGTTTGTAAAATTCTTCACTAATTGGTTGCATATATTAAGTATACAGAGAAAAAAAAAGCAGCGGACATCCAACAGAACCCTTTCATGCCTGTGGTAGACAAAACTTCACTGTGGTTTTACCAGAGGTAGAGTCACCGATTCTGACATATTTAGATCGTTCAGATAAATAGTACATAACCAACCAAGGATGGTTCCCTTGATACACAAATATTTCAACTTTTAAATCAGAATACATCGTGGTGCGATTTACTGTGTCAAAACTGAGGTCATATCAAGCATGATAAGACCAATGAAGTTACCATTATCCAATTCTCTTGACACATTATCTGTTAAACAAAGTGTTAAATTGACTAACAAGGATGGTTCAATGTTCCCTCCAATGCCATTTATCTCTGATACTGATAATATAATATATTATATTGCTGTATAATTCTTGTATGTCCATGTATTGTTTGAACTGTGATCTATGCATGGATTCTAGTAGTGTGTGTAGCGATATGTTCTGCGCTTGCACGAAAAGGCAACGAATTTCCCGCAGTAATAACTGACAATCAAATTTGACTGAATTGGTTTGGTTGAAAATTTTCCGCCTCTCAGAAAAATCAAGAAGATATCAAATTATTGAAAACTACATAAATATATAGCAGAAAAATTCGAACCCCCCCCCCCCCAATCGAAGTGCCATATTTGCACAAAGAGGTGCTAGTCGTGACAGCTATTACACATAGATAATAGACAAAGGCCGGTTGCTGCAGTTTCATCACTACGCAAAAATTGACCAATGACAAACTTACCGTCATTTTAGTCCGACACATGTCATAGCTCGTGTTAAGCGCCACATATTTAGGGTCATAGTCGAAGCTACCGCAAGTCTCATCTTCAAAATGAACGTTGTTTGCACTGTCATCCGAAAGAAGGCTTTTGTCGATAAAAACCGTCATTGAGAAGCTGGTGCATATAACCTGGGTATCTGAAGACAGGATGTACATCTTCGACATGGATGTGTTTCACGAAGAATGTAAATCGATCTTAAAAATTAAGGTTAACTTTAAATTATGGTTAACCGTGTATGACTTCAATGGTGTTATAGCTTCCAAACAGAAATTACAATCTCGGGGACATTATACACGCAGCTAGTAATATGCAACATAAATATAAGTAACAAAATATTTTTCTGTAAAATTTGATACCAATTTGAATTAAGCGAAGTCCGAAGGGCTGATAATGCTGAACAGGAAACCTGTGGCGCACCATAATTCTGGGACGATCATAACTTTTAAGTGAAAAATGACCGGTTTTAAGACTTTGACTCCGGCGTCATGCATAATTGTAAAATGTTTACTTTGAGCTCATGAGATTTCAGAAAGTCCCAAATCTTATTGGTAACAACCCCTTCACAGATCTAATCTTTGTGCTAAATTAAATAAATAAGCATTTTCTGGGGTTTTTTTTCAAATTCACATGCATGGCTTTTTTTCATCTCACCATTTCTCTTGAGTTTCAGTAAAAATAAAAAAAATCCACTTTTTCAGGTGATTTTCATTGTACGAGATTTCTCACAACTTCGAAGTTTGACGAAAACGGCTAGGAATACCATCCAGGGAAATTTTGATTGATTTACCTTTTTTTCGACAGTTAAACATTATTCAAGTACTTGATCAAAAGCTTACATTCAGAGGACTGGGCTGGCGGAACGACCCTTGTATCATCTTTTGGTGTAAACACAGCTATATCGGCAATGGTAAATTATTTCGAATTCACCTATACAAACATGTATACAACATTTTCTAAGAATTATGTTTAGGGGCTAATTTATCTTTTATTTTGATCCAAAATTTGTAATCAGTCTGTAATCATAAACTATAATTATTTTAATGTGTTCTAGTAGGCAACTTTATTATTTGAAGTTTTGTGTTGCTGTTATGGAGAGCCCCTTTTTAAATCAGTTCTCTAACTACCCTATGAAAAAGGAAATAAAACCTGTCACTGAACAATTTAGGTGATACGTTGGGGGGGGGGGGGTTTATCGGTCGCCCGTGATTGCGCTCTTTCAAAGTAAATTGCAAATAAAGCAGCACATTTAAAAACGTACGCTATTGAAAAGATAGAAATAATCACACTCTCGTCCCCGCGACCATGGAAGCGGATAAGGATTGGAAATTATACTGATATACGTTTGTGTTGTTGAGTGATACGCGTGCATATAAAATATACATGAACACGTCGGAAAAACGGTTCTTTATATTTAAAAAAAAAAGCAGAGGAAAATCGCATGCTTGTGCCTGTGAGAGTAAGTGGGTCTTACAAACTCGGTAACCACTAATTACATTAAAAAAAGACAAAAGACCTTTGTCATGAACAGAATCAAACAAAACGTGAAGTGTCTTGATAATTCATTTGTGACCCTGCATCATAAAACTAACAAAAACATCAACATACATTTTTTTCTAAAGTTAGGGACACCTATATTCCAAAAGAGTAACTTGATACAAACTAACTTTATGATGTATAACTTAATACAAACTTACTTTAATAACCTAACTTAACAGGAATAGTGCTAATGTACATGATTGCTTGAAGTGTTAAAAAGATTGCCGCGAAACGAATCTGGATGCAGGAAGAGTGGCATTGGGTAATCATATTCCCGTCTCATGCAAAATGTAATGACCGCTTCACGAAGTTGGAGTACTTTCTACGAATTTGAATGACAGCATTTTAGATTTGATTGACATGAATACAGATTCGACTGATCGAAAGTGAATGATCGCAATACCAATTTGACTGACAAACTTACGAAATAGGTTGCAAAACCTATATAAACTTATATATAATATGTCAGACTGATTACGCTATGTCCGTGATAGTGTGATAGTGAACGCCATACTCCAGCCTTTACCGGTGAAAGTGTTTTCATAGCGATTCACACGTCCATTAAGAATTCGAATTGAGGATACAATTCAATTCACGATGATAGAAACCATCTACAGCATTGTACCCTAAATTCCATAACTAACCAATAGAGTAGGTTGTTCCATTTATACGACTCTCGGGTCCGGGTAAGTCAACCGAATTGATGATCACCAGGGAGAACGCGTACTCAGTTGAGGGACTTAAACCGGTCACATGCTGAATGATGGAGTCAGTACCTTCAAACTCGATGACCGTATACTCTGCTTGGTTGTCGCTCGGCCAATACGTTAAGTTGTAGCTGTATGAAGACGAGTCGCACTGGAGCCACTTTGACGCTGGTGGTTCCGGCAACTTTGCGAAGAAACCAGGGATAATTCATTCAGAGGAACGCATTTTAGGTGTTATCGTATTTTGGCCTAGTGATATATTGGTAAACTTTGTTATTTGTGTTCGGAAACTCTGCCCATTTCTGGCAGTATGGGTGCTTGAACAAAAAAAAAAAAGTTTTACCGTTCGCCATTTTTTTTTAAATTTTTCTTTCGAAAGTTCTGCCCTATGTTAGATCATGATGAATCCGAATCTGGATGATGCGACTCTTGTATCCTTGATGGGTTTGAGATATTCACGATGACCCAAAAATTGCCGTGAAATCTACAATTCATTTATATTTCATGAACTATTGTAAGAAATTAGACACAAGAGTGAATGTTTGCCTTTTTTTCGTGGGTGCTGAATCCGAATTTGGCTGATGGAACTCTTGCATCCTTGAGGATTTGATATGCGAAGTGTGTCAGAAAAGTTCCAGGACTAGTGTCATAAAAGATTTATGTCAAATCCAAACTACACACTTAGAGGTTTCCCTTTCAAAGTAATCTTTCTGGAGTATGTAACTGTGATCTTAGCCCTCTACAGCCATCAGATATTTTTCTACACAATTTTATATACACATCCTCTGTTTCACGCCGTTCAGCAGTGAGCACAAACCAGGGGCCGATCCAGGAATTTTGTAAAGGGGGGCGTGACTAATATTTCTGGTGCCACTTCTGGGTTTCATTTCATTGTTTTTCTTTTTATTTCTTTTGCTTTTTACGAAAAATAAAGGGGGGGGGGGTGTGCGCCGGTTGCGCCCCCCTCTGGATCCGCCACTGCAAACAATGGACAAACTTGAAGTTTCTGGTAAGGTTGGGGAAGTGCTGAAAGTGCTGCAGCAGGTCTACGAAGATGAGACGATGTCACGCAGAAGGCTCTCAACGACCAGGACTGAGGTGGTGACTAGTAATGACTCTCCCAAGCAAGTCTGATTTGGTTTCAAGTTTCAAGGCGTTGGATGATGTCCTGGCAAAGTTGCATGCATGGATTCTTCTGGTCATCACTCGCGAGTTTTGGCACCATCTTTGCACAGATTTTCCGCATGTCTAGATCTTCAGTGAGAATATTCCAGACGTTGTCCTGATTCATGCCTAGCTCATCTGCCATCATTCGAAAAGTCAGCCGACGATTGCCACGCACCATCTGCCTGACGGTGCCAGGTAAAAATGGCAGAGGTAAAAATGGCAGGGGTAAAATGGCAGAGGTAAAAATGGCAGAGGTAAAAATGGCAGAGGTAAAAATGGCATGGGTAAAAATGGCAGAGGTAAAAATGGCAGGGGTATAAATGGCAGAGGTAAAAATGGCAGAGGTAAAAATGGCAGAGGTAAAAATGGCAGGGGTAAAAATGGCAGAGGTAAAAATGGCAGAGGCAAAAATGGCAGAGGTAAAAACGGCAGGGGTAAAAATGGCAGAGGTAAAAAATTGCAGAGGTAAAAATGGCAGAGGTAAAAATGTCAGGGGTAAAAATGGCAGGGGTAAAAATGGCATGGGTAAAAATGGCAGGGGCAAAAATGGCAGGGGTAAAAATGGCAGAGGTAAAAATGGCAGGGGTAAAAATGGCAGAGGTAAAAATGGCAGAGGTAAAAATGGCAGAGGTAATAATGGCAGAGGTAGAAATGGCAGAGGTAAAAATGGCAGAAGTAAAATGTCAGAAGTAATGAGAGCGATTTCGTCAGATATAAACGTATGAAGAGGTTTTGAATGATAACCTAGCCAGAGCATACAGTATTTATCGAATTATCAAATCCAAATTGCAGATTTGAAGAATATTGATTGAATTGTTTTAAAAAGATTAGAGCACTCTCATTATTCTGAGTTTGATTCAAGTGCAGTGGCGCAATCTGTCTGTGTGCAGCCTGAGAAATAATAAACCAGCTAAGAGCCTAGTAGTAGGCCTATGGGAAATTATTTTCATTTTCAGTATTATTATTACTATTATTATTATTATTATTACTATCATTATTAGTATCTATCATTATAAGGGGGTTCCAACAATGCTGCAGTATAATCCTACGTTGTTTCGCCCAATGAAGTTATCACACACATACACACACACACACACACACACACACGAACCCACTTTTGGTATAAACATATACGCAGATATACATACTCTCACATACACACTCTTACACAAACAAATTCCGCTCACGTCCAAGCTAGTATATTGTCATTATTTTTCATTTTTTTAACTGTTTAGTGTAAAGAAGTGAAGGAGACATAGTCGAAGCAAACCGCTAATTTTTCACCTGTTCAATATTTTTTCTCACATTCAGGTTTCATAGGAGCCTATTTATCTTACAAGGTCTGATCACGACATAATGTAGAAGTAAAAATGTGACCCTGCACCTCAAAACAAACAAAAAGTCGCCAGACATGCATTTTTAGTTAAGACCATATTCTGAAAGAGCAGACTTTAAGCTTTAAAATGATGTATAACTCATATCAAATGGACTTTCCTAACCTATCTAAATATTGGAAAGAAAGCACAAACTCAGGAAAAGTGTGAACTGAGAAAAGAGGCTCTGAAGTACAGTGTCTATTCAAGCGCTCAATCTTTACCAAACCGTGCTGGCTGTGCGATGAATGGGACAATAAACAGGAAGTAAGCCACCAGAGTAACAACAATGAAGAGATTATCAGATTAAACTGAAATTAAGCATGCCTCATTAACACATTCTGTCCATAATTAATGCCAACTTTCAAAGCAGTAGAACTATCCTTTCAAAAGTTATTAGAGTTGAAAGTGAAGAGTGTGGACAAGGTTTTTCAGAAATGAAAAAGGGATTCTAAAGACACACCTAATCACACTATTCTTCCAAAATGTTCGAGATGAACTGCTCAAAAAAACACACTTTCCTGTCCGTTTTATGATACCAAATTTTAGCATAGTGTAAACGAAGACCCGCTCTTTCAGAAAATATGAAAAAGTCAAGTTCGGCTAGGTTGACCCATTTCACTTATTTTCAGCCCTCACGCAAAATTAGTGTGTGCGACTTTATGTTCGTTTTGAGGTGCAGGGTCACAAATACAAAACGCAAAAAACAAACTACAGCAGATGTATCGGCAGACATAAGTAAGCTCTTGCAAAATATTTCATTACATTGTTCAAGTATCACATGGCGCAAAAACAAATATCTCGAAGTTTAATGAACACTTTGTGGTCACTTTACAAACTTATGCCTATTAAAACTGGAGACGAACTTTAGCAATAAACTGTTCTAGTGAGAGTAAAAACTGATAGTTTGCCATGGGATTTCTTTCAATCATTGTTGAACGAATTCGCAGGCGAAAAAGTGTAAATGTTTGATGCCTTTCAAACTTAGCTGTTGCTCCAAAGTCAGATTCCATTATGTTATCAACATGGTGTGTTGCTAGAGATTGGTAGATTCAGCCACCGAAAATGACGTTGTTCCCTTGTTGTACAACAACAGTAAGAAAATCCAACTCAATCCCATCCAGGTAGATTGAAATCACCGCCTATGACTACCATATGATAGCGATTCAATTTACATAGGGATCGCTGAAGCTCTGCAAGACTTTCTTTACATGTGCCGCGGGGAGTAATGTAACACTGCCCTATTAAATTTCTCCCAGTGGTAACAGAAACAGTAAAAGATCCCTGCCAATTTCTCATACCTGCATGTCTGTTATCAAGCAATTTTATTTTCAGAAGTGTGCACACTTTTTAAAATACGTATTAACATATAGTATAGGACCTACCAGATCTAAAGTAAGTTTGATATTTTACTGACAAGATACCTGTAGAGCTGTATAGTGGTTAATATGTCCATTTTCAGGTGTACCGAGGCTCATCCTTTTACTGATATAATTGGATTGTTGACTGGCCGAGCATTTTTCAAGTTACACGAGTGTCCCATATTTCTCCCCGTGTCCCATTTTTCCCCGGTCTCCCCCGTGCTTTATTTCAGGAGAAGGCACGAAAAGCGCGTATTGCGAGAAAGGTGTCAGAAACGTGAAGAAAAAAAAAATATCTGTCACTTTTACCTCGTCCTCTTGCATTTCAACGACTGAATTTTTATCAATGGCATTTGTATCTCTAGCATTTTTACCACTGACATTTCGACCACTGACAACTTTACCTCTGACATTTTTACCACATAATTATTTACCTCTGCCATTTCTACCGCTGCCATTTTTACCTCTGCCATTTTTACCTCTGCCATTTTTACTCCTGCCATTTTTACCTCTGCCACCTTTACCTCTGCCATTTTTACCTCTGCCATTTTTACCCCTGCCATTTATACCTCTGCCATTTTTACCCCTGCCATTTTTACCCCTGCCATTTTTACTTCTGCCATTTTTACCTCTGCCATTTTTACCCCTGCCATTTTTACCCCTGCCATTTTTACCCCTGCCATTTTTACCCCTGCCATTTTTACCTCTGCCATTTTTACCTCTGCCATTTTTACCTCTGGCATTTTTACCCCTGCCATTTTTACCCCTGCCATTTTTACCCCTGCCATTTTTACCTCTGCCATTTTTACCTCTGCCATTTTTACACCGAACCTGCCTGACGCCCTCAATGTTGACGTCAGTCCTGGTCGTTGAGGGCCTTCCACTGCTATGAGGTCATCTTTCACGTTTTCTAATCGTTCTTTAAACCTCTTGCAACACTCAAAAGCATGTGTGCATGACTTCATATCACCCCCGTAGACTGCTGCAGCATTTTCAACGCTTTTGATAGAGTTCCCCAACCCTACCAGAAACTTCAAAGTTTGTCCGTTGTTTGTGCTCATTTACAGAACGACGTGAAACAAAGGATGTGTGTATAAAATTGTGTAGAAAAAAACAAGCTAATGGCTGTAGAGAGCTATGATCACAGTTACATACTCCAGATAGATTACTTTGAAGGTTAAACCTCTTAGTTTGAAGTTTGGGTTTGAAATAAATTTTCCATGATACCATTCCTGGAACTTTTCTGACACACCTCGTATTCAAGATGGTCGACAAAATTTTAAAATTTGAAAAAAAAAATGGTTTTCCCTGTTACGAGGCTGCTGATTCCTAGTCCTGATGCGACAATTCTTGCCTCCTTGAGGATTTTACATTTCTCAAATTGCCGCTAAAAGATTTAAATTCCAAAAGTATTTCCTTATATCAAGCGTGAAAATCCTGAAAATAAATTAATGGCTTTGGCCTATTTCGAGGGTGCCGAATCTGAATCTGGTTGATGCAACTTTTGCACACTTGAGGGTTTTGAGATATTAGAATATCCAAAAATCTTAAATACCTTAGATTCCTCAAGGATGCAGAAATTTCATCTACCTCATTTGGATTTTAATAACGACCTCGATAATAATGATAAATCCATCGCTTCAGTTTTAATTTATTTATCATGTTTGTGGAAATACTTCTTTTGGAATTTCAATTTTATTTTCTTTCGGCGGCCATCTTGGATATGTCACGTCTGTCAGGTATACAAGAGATGATGAAATCAGATTCCGATTCAGCACAATCGGGGTAAAACAATTTACTTTATATTTTTACCATCAATAAGAAAACACATATTTCAAAATTTTTGCCGGTTATTAACTACGAAAAGCTCTGACTTGTAAAAAGTCGAAAAGTCAATCAAATAAATCGCCACTTCAATGGTTTTCAGTAATCAGTTGAGGGGAGCATACTCTGTCCTCCTCAACATTTGAATTTATTATGTAAATGGAACTTCCTCTTAGTTGTCGTCTCTGTTATAGTTAGTCATAGCCTCAACAGTTGAAAATATATTATAATACTAAAAATGAGCAAAGGCTAAACCTAAATGGCATCACACAGAAAAAAAAAATAATTATATCAATTACTAGCTAACGAAAAAGGCCAATACCACAAATTATACGTCTGCTACACAGATTTCACAAAGAGTAAAGAAGGAAGAGGAAAAATTTTTAGAACTTTCAATACTAAACTGTACCATCATTGAGTAGGTCTAGTTAGAGTTCAGTTGTTGAGCAAAATATCTTGGCTTTACATTTAACCGACTGACCTTCTCACCTGCCATGTTACTGCGATACTGCTCGTACCAGTGATGATGGCACTCATCGAAGATGGCGCGTAGAGAGGCGCTGTGTGCGAAGAGGCAAGCAAACGTCAGACGTGTACACAAAGCCGACATATTGCCCTGTCTCTGTTGGGCCATATCGTATTCATATCCCAAATCATGACATTTCAGTAAGAGAAAATATTCATGTCAAAATGCAAAGGATGTTTTTTTTTTATTTTTTAATGTACTATTTAATCAACCTTTTGTGAGCAGAATCATAACAAAGGAGAAATCACAGCGATATTCAAGAATTCATGGAAGAAAAAACAAAACAGATATTGCCTGGGCTCACCATCGCATTGTGTCTTTGCACTGATTGGTGAACTGTTCATTCCACCAGTTGCTATACCTTCAACCTCTCTCCTGACGGACAGGAGAAACTCATAATCTCTATATCCGTAAAGACCAGTGATATTAGCAGTGCTGTCACCAGAGATGACAACTGGTTCATGAGAGTCGCCTGTGTTACCCACATCATCTGTCCAACTATACGTAATCAGGTACGAGTGCACTGGCCCTGTTCCGTAATCGTAGCCGTCCTTCCAGGAGTTCCATGCAATCAAAACCGAGTTGCTTGTGGTGTCCAATATCCAAGGAGAATCCAGCAACCTAGGCAATGCTAAAAATAAAATTCAACGAGGAAATAAAGCCTGGAATGTTTATGTTAGAAAAAGTAAAAGATTACTTACTCTTGTGACTAACAAGACTCGACCTGGTGTAAGCCTTCTCTGATTGTCTGTGTAGTATAATAATTTACCTGAAAATTCGCGCCCGGTACGCCCCCTCTGGATCCGCCACTGATATATCAAAACAATATCAAACGGATAGTATAGTATTGGTAGAGATGAGAATTGGGCTTTTAACTTTCTGTGAGATACAAGAAACCACTTATGAAATAGTATAAAACATACGATTTTAAGAATACTTCAAAGCAGTCTGTTAATTTGATGGAAATCGATTTTTAGGAATAGCCGAAACAGCCGAAACCAAGGTAAAACAAAGCGATTATAGTAAATGGTGGGTCCCACATTCTATTACAATCGGTCTTTTTGGGATATCTCAGCCATTTCAAAAACGATTTTCAACAAATAAACATTGAGTTCCTCTTGAAAATACATGCTTTTTCATATTTTATAAAAGGTTTCTCATCATCTCACCGAAAAATGACAGAAACCTGAAGTTAGGTCTCAACCCACCTATACCATCCCTTTAAGTTTACGTTTAGCTAAGAGCAGTTATCTATCAAATGCATGGTTCTTATGATTTACTTTTTGTTTGTGTACAAATTAATCAGTGGCGGTATATTCAGTTAGGCAAGGAGACGAAATCGCTATGTCATTTTACACGTGGCGATGAGATCAAAATCAGTCTTAGATAAAAACATATCATAAATTTATAATCTGAAGGCTGCTCATTTTATTGCAGTAAACATTTGCTATGGTGAAGTCTTAAGTTGTGAAATACAATATCAGACGTTCATTCATAACTATCCAATTGACTTTAAAGATGTATGAGTGAAGCCACGTGCTTCCATGATAACATTGACCTTACTCAATGCTAAAACAGAGAAATGCCCGATTCCAAGAATTATCTAACCGGATACAACAAAATACAAAATTATCTCACATCCTTAATTCCACTTTTATGTCACTCCCAATGTCCTGTATTACTTTGGTGATAGTAACAGTAGCGGTAGAATTTTGTACATAAAGGAACTTTTGTTGTACCTTGCTGGCAGTCCGACCCTGCCCAGCCATCGGCGCAGGAATCATCAGCAGGGCACTGGCCGCTAGTTCGATGGCAGGTCCTGCTATTCTTACAGTGGCAGAGATAGTTACACAGGGTTCCGAAATAACCTTCGTTGCATGTTCCAGAAGCTTGTGCAATTAGTTGACAAGGGAAATTCAATACAGTTGAAGACGGATTAAAATTTTCACAACGAAAAACGCACTTGATTATCATTCTCTCAAAACAATTATTACATTTCGTAACAAGCAAACAAGAAGTTAAATGGTAAGTATTTCGCTACAGAGACCCCCGGGTGTCCATATGCACGTTATAACACCAGCAAAACCCCCTACAATATATATATATATATATATATATATATATATATATGTGGCTTGTATGTAGAACATTTCACTTAGTCCAGTTAAAACATGGAAAAAAGTGGGTCAACCAAAAACAAATTACAACAGAAACCATACTACTTTCATTTTATCTGAAAGAGCTATCAAAATAGTACACTAATGTACTAAAAGTTCCCTAAAATTCAAATGGTGGATCAATGCCAAATTTGCATAAATTAAAAATGGCCGCCATGTAACCTAGCTATGCTAATATTTTGTAACATAAAACCCATAGAAAGTCAGTCCTGGTGTCTAAACTTCTGAATATAATTTGCATAAAATTTGATATAAATGCACCCTAAATGGCCGCTATTGGGATATTAATATCTCTGGATATACAATTATATGTGACCCTGCACCTCCAAAGAAGCAAAAAGTCGCCAGGCATGAATTTTTAGTTAAGACCGTAATTGGAATTATTCTAAAAGAGCAGACTTTAAGCTTTAAAATGAAGTATAACTCAAATCAAATGGACTCTCCTAACCTATCTAAATATTGGAAAGAAAGCACAAACTCAGGGATAGTGTGAACTGAGAAAAGAGGCTCTGAAGTACAGTATCTATTCAAGCGCTTAATATTTACCAAACCGTGCTGGCTGTGCGATGAATGGGACAAAAACAGGAAGTAAACCACCAGAGTAACAACAATGAAGGGATTATCAAATCAAAATGAAATTAAGCATGCCTCATTAACACATTCTGTTCATAATTAATGCTAACTTTCAAAGCAGTAGCACTATCCTTTCGAAAGTTATTAGAGTTGCAAGTGAAGAGTCTGGACAAGGTTTTTCAGAAATGAAAAAGGGATTCTAAAGACACACCTAATCACACTATTCTACCAAAAATGTTCGAGATAAACTGCTAAAAAAAACACACTTTCCTGCCCGTTATATGATACCAAATTTTAGCATAATGCAAAAGAAGACCCACTCTTTCAGAAAATATGAACAAGTCAAGTTCGGCTAGGTTGACCCATTTCACTTATTTTCAGTCCTCACGCAAAATCAGTGTGTGCGACTCTATGTTCGTTTTGAGGTGCACGGTCACATATAACCTGTAAATAGCAAATTCATGTGTCTATACCTGCGGGATTTTATTTTAGGTCAAGTAACACAATTAGGAGATTAGTAGATTAACTTAAAAGCATTCTTAGATACACAATGTGTATATAAATTATATTATATATATATATATATATATATATATATATATATATATATATATAGAACATATGATTATATGGAAAATGGACGCCGTATGCCTTGTGCATACCCATTGTTACACCAGTAAGTGGGCCTGGTGGCCTGGTGACAAATTAAAAAAAAGAGCATTTTCTTCAGCTCTTTCAAGAAGAAGAAGAAGAAGAAGAAAATGAGTTTTGCCCCCCCCCCCCCCCCCATCTGCCACGAACAAACTTGAAAGTACAGGCAACATTCTATCAAATCATGATAATATTACTTGCTTTATCCCTCTGGCTCTAGAGAAAAAATATTTCCTAAGTTGGGGGCTTTGCCTCCCCAAGCGACGACGGGGCAATGTGCCTCCTTGTAGGGCCACAAGAGGGGAATGTGGTGCCAATTTGCACAGATATAGGTCTATTCCATATACGCTAAGTTTCGTGCGCTTAATGTTTCCAATTTTTGTGTGTTTTGAAGAAGAAGATAGAAATGCGAAAATTGGGACCAAATTCGGTTTCCCCTTGGGCTCATCCCGTGATATACCACGATCAAACAATCACTCCGTCCAGTCACTACTCTTAGTCGTGGCTATAGCCAAGCTTATCATTCATCAGTGTGGTTATACTCAAGGCATTAACTTAGCTCTATATATATCACTTATGGTTCTGAAGTTCTGAAGGAAAAGAATTCTCTTTTGGAAAAAATTTCCTTTGTATAATTAAGGGGATTTGGGTGGGGGGGGGGGGGAGTGTCAATCTAAACAATTGACATATTTCTCCCCTAAAGATCATACCTTTCAACTTTGGTGAAAATCCGTCATATTTTTTTTAAGAAAAAGAAGAAGTAGATGGAATTGTAAAAAGTTTACGCACCAATCAAGACGGATAATAAATGATGGTAAAAGCTCACTTTAGATCACTAGTGAAGTAAAAAGATATGGATTATCTCCCTACCCTGACATAGATCTCCTGAGTACCCAGCGGCACAGGCTCCTTGACATCCAGTGGCCGAGTTACACGTCACTCCGGACGCACAGTTACAGTCCAGCTCACAGTTCGCCCCAAAGGTTCCTCCAGAGCAAGCTGCAGAGAAAATAAGTCAGTTCACAGTTCCAATCTGAGCATGTGTAGATAATGGTCATTGCAGACCTTCTCTTGAAATGGATTTGCAACTGAGGTATTCAAAACCTAGATAGGGCTCCATGATAACTGTTTTATAATTGAACCAGGTGCAGATTGGTATTTACAAGTGAATGTCCATTCTTTTTCAGCAGCATTGACAAAAGCCCTTCATGCAGCACTGACATGTATATTACCACTTCCTGCATGGCTGTTTTCAACTGTTTTTCTTGAAGACTATTCCCTGTTTTGCAAAGTCCGTGGTTAGAGAGGTCATTGCAGAGTAGTGCTAACTGTGAACTGGCTTATAGCGACGCGACTGCGATCGTGGCTGCTTTAGATATATTGGTATATGAATGAAATGAAGTGACATTAGAATAGAACGAAAGGAAATGAAATAATATTGTAATGCATGATTGTTAGAGTAGCCGATACGCCGAGCCTAATCATTAATACTGCCAATTGTGTGTGTGTGTGTGTGTGTGTGTGTGTGTGTGTGTGTGTGTGTGTGTGCTTGGGTAATTGTGTTGACATAGACGGAAAACTGGCCTATCAAGAAAAAATAGCAGATAAACAGCTGAATTTGACCCAAAAAAAATGTATTAAATACATTACGATGAATAGAAAAAGAAATAATTTCATCAGTGGTTTCATTTAGAATTTCATGGCACACGTTCTGCCAACGTAATAATCATCAATAAGCTTACAATTAAACGCTGCCGAAGCGATGTGTAAAGACAATGACTTGAAATGACAAATGACTTTGTGTATTAAATACCAGAACTGCGTCACGAGTTCTCTTTTGCGTTGATTGACTTTTCGTATTTCAAATTAACAGTGTCGAAAGTTTGTTACAGTGTAAACTTACACACATGCAGGCATAACCTACCTAAAGACCTAGCTTTGATTCACCTTTACCATCTGTTACATGTCTATAATAGTACTGGACGGCACTGCACGTAAAACTTTATAATGGCCAGTGTTTGGCTCATGGGAACTATCATGGTACTTTTCGGAAGCAAACTTCGTCCATCAGTTACAGACAAGTACTGCTCTTTTCAAAAATACGATATTGCTACTATAAGCAAATGAACAATTTGTTCCACTGTATTTATCAAGGATATAATAAAAGAGCCAACCTGTTTCACATCTGTTTCCTCCGAATCCGGCTTGGCATGACATACCCACAGGGTCAGGGACGGACAAAAGACGATATCGGCAGTTTCCAGACGATTTACATCTCGACTGGCATGTTTTACCCCAGTCATTGTTACTACAACCTGGAAACACATGTAGGTACAAGTACGTAAACGTTATACTTCGTTGCATAATGTATTAAAATGCGAACTTCCTTTTATACAATACATATATAAGAATGCGGTTAACTTTTATACTAATGTAATCATTAAAATAGTAATGATAATACCCCACAATTTAATATTTATAAATCATTCCAATCGAACAGAGTTTTGTGACGACCCTTGTAAAATACCCTTTACTTTTTCTGTAATTGCCTTGCATTTTATTGTGATCATTGTATTGTATTAAGAGGTAGTTTGGAAGGAAAGAATATTAATCTTCTAAAACAACGGAGAAAATTTCGGATAAAAACTACGGAGGTCATGAAGTTATCATTTCGCTAATCTTCACAAAACGTTTCGCAAAATCAGTGTGGATACGCAAAATAATGATGAGCTATTATGTCATCAGCTCTTAACTTGACACATAGTTTGTACATACTCGTGATAATGATGATCATGAAATTTCCGTTTTTTGTTAAAGCGCAATTGTGTCCTAGTCTTAAATCCCGTGTGTTGCGACACGGATTGTCGCCCCTACACGGATTGTCGCCTCCTGCTCGGGGCGACAATCCGTAACGGGCGTTGGCGGCACGGATTGTCGCCCGCCCTCGAAGCACATTTTGCTGGGTAATATCGTTCTGGACATAATCATTGAAGTACTAACACATAACTTACATGGCTACATCCATGCAAACATGCCATGTAAAAAGTCATGGTGAGGTTTCAAGGAAGTGTGTGTGTGCGCGTGCACATGATAATTTAGTGTCCGTTTGTGCGTGTGCGCGCGCGTGTGTGTGTGTGTGTGTGTGTGTGGAAGAACTGTGTTTATTATGTCAGGTTTTTGTGCTTTTTAGCTGCGCGTGGGGAGGGATACCTAGTAAGCTGTTGCAGGTATAAACATTGATATTGATTTTATCAGCAGCTTTGAAATTGATGAGTTTGTTTGGCAGATTTGTTTATGAATTCGGAGTGGAGCTTGCGTGCGGGCGGATGCTGCTTTTCTGCATACGGTCCATTATGTCTTATTTATCAACATTGGGAAATCGTTTCATCAGGAAGGATGTGGTATCGGTTCGGGTGTGTGTCGGTATGTGGGAAGGGGGTTACATTTCGTTATTGCAAAAGTTTGTTATTCTGAACACTCATTCGTCCGAAGGCTCATTCGTCCGAAGGGTCACTATTCCGAAGGTTCGTTATTCCGAATTTCATTTTTGGATCAACAAACCACTAGGTATAGGGAATTGTGTGTTTCGGATAAATGAAGCCTCGGAAAAAACGAAACTTCGGAATAACGAACCTTCGTGTGTGTGTATGTGTGTGTGTGGGTGTGTGTGTGTGTGTGTGTATGTATTTGGGTCGGTGAATGTGGGTGTGGGATGATTTAGGTTTTGTTTAATCAGGGGTTGGTGGGTTGGGGATTGGATTTGAAGAAGGATAGTTATAAATGGTATGACGGATGTTGGTAGGATTCAATATTTAGGATAGACATAGGCCCTAGATTTGTTTCGGTTTGGGAGGGGAGGGGGTGGTCGGGTTTTTTATGACTGATTTCATTCTAAATTTGTGTAATATATTTGTGTGTGTTTTTTATGTATATGCCCTTGTAAGTAAGAAGGTGTTACATGATCCAAACCAATATATTCAAGGAATATAGGTTTGGTAGGGCCCTATACATGACAAAACTATCTCGTGAAGAAAGTATTAGTAGGGTTGGTCTATAATCGAGTTATCTATGTTGAAGTGGGATTATTTGTGGTATAAATTGACAAATGGATTTGCTTTTGTTTCGAATTGCCATTTGTAACTTTTTTTTGTTCATGGTGCACCCAGAATGGGTCGATTTATGAATGATTTGAATGAAATCAAGATATATCAAGGAAAAAAGTGTTGAGTTGGTTTATTTGCATTATGAGTTTTGTTTGAGTGTTTGTTGGTGTTTGTTTGTATTACGTATGTATTAGCGGTGTGCAATGGCAGTTCGTTTGTGCTAAAATCAAGTAACGATTGACAAATTTTTTACGGCGTGTGGAAATTATTCGCTCATGCATAAAGCATGCCAAACCTATTCTGGGACAAAGAATAGTGGTATGGACGTTCTAGTTCATAAGACTGATGGAAGAAAATGACTGCAGGGAAAAATGAACAGAGACAAATAACATTTGGGGAGAGTACCTCCCTCGTATGTATTTTCTCTCGGTCTCTCTCTCTCGCCTAGCCCGCCTCACCGCTGATATTTGGTTGACACACCCATATTATTTTTAGATCAACGCTGGTGTGAATTCTTTAAACACGTGCTCATACACTCTGAAGGCGTTTGTATTGCCACAGTAGCGCCACTATATTCCACATACACACGTAAGCATACAGGCACACGTATACACACAGACAAACAAACCACTACCACTATGCAACCACCACACATGCACAGTTTCTACATATTGTATTATTATACTCCAAACACACACACAAACACGCACACACACACACACACACACACAACAAATCATACACATCACATATCATGCAGCTCACAATACACACACACACACACACACACACACACACACATACGCATAACTTACCAGTCATACCCATCCCACCAAAGCTTAACACCGGAGGAACCACCCCGAGCCCGGGGCGACAATCCGTGACGGGGCGACAATCCGTGTCGCAACAAATTTTTTGCCAACACAGATTGTCGCCTTCGAGGTCAAAAACTGGGAACTGCACAAGCGTCACGGATTGTCGCCAGGCGACAATCCGTGACGGGGGCGACAATCCGTGCCGCCAGCGCCCGTCACGGATTGTCGCCCCGAGCAGGAGGCGACAATCCGTGTAGGGGCGACAATCCGTGTCGCAACACCCGTGTATCTGACAGATAGGTATTATTAATTTGTATTTACTCACCCATTATTTTTTTTTTATACGTTTGTAGCAGACAAATTGAATTTCTGTCATCTTTTTTGGTACGTGATCAATGGAAACTTATGACGTGACGATATCATCAGCTCACTTATTTGCATATTCGCATCGGATATTGGAAAACTGTTTTGTAAAAATTAGTCAATGACATTTAATATCGCTCTTTCTTTCGTCTGATTTTAATCAATGTTCATTGTTTGTGGTTGGTAAATTTTAGTCTTTATTTTCAGAATTAATCTAAACTGCATGATCCAAAACTCTCCCTTAAATCTTCGGAGGTCCAAGGCGTAACATGTCGTTATCGATATCGTATTGCATTTGGACACCTGTCTGAACATTACCAATATATAGATCGGTACGCCTATACTGTCATAGCTTGCTGTCGACGCAGGAAGGTACTCTTGTTTATGCAGACTGCTTACAGCTGCACCCTGCGTGGGTGCATGATCACAACACTTTGAAGTATGAGCATTTAATTTGATTAATCATTACTTATAATCATAATCATGCTGTTGTTGTTGTTGTTATAACTAGTGAAAGTCATGGTGCTTTAAGAGTGCATGATAAGAATCGCTTTTACTAAAGCTATGTTGCTCGTAATCTCTGTTGCATATAGTTCATAGTGTCACGGTCGGTCTCTCTTCGGAACATAGTCGTATGTGGCATAGTTATTAGGAGATTGTGAGTGTGATGTACTGGGTCGGAGAAGTGTGAGAAGACATGTATTGTTCCTTTGAGATTCCGTGATAGATGAGGTTGGTAGCGGGCCTCACGGACTGTAGAATGGATGTTGAAGCATGACAGACTGCACTAAATAATGAAAGATTCCGGTTCACAATGACTTTATTAAGGCGACATGACACTCGCCTTCTCCACATGACGTTCAATACATGTACACGGTATAACATTGCCATTCTTGTGATCTGCCGAAGTCTGACACTAATCCCAGAGTAATCGTATTCCAATCCTATCCCAGTGTCTAGCTCAATCTCAGTCTCAATCTCAGTGTAATCTGCCTAACAAAGAGAAACCCTGCTCTATTTATAGTGGACATGGCAGTGACCGTCAGTGTGGCTAGCTGTCAATCACGTTTACAAAGCAGACGGTCAAATTAGACACACCAGACCCAGCGTAAACATGAAACAAAGAACAAGAAGGGAGAAGAGGAGAGAGAGAGACTAGACGGGGAACAAAGAACAACATAGGAGAGGGGAAGAGAGGAGGACCGGATTACAAATAAAGAACAACATAGGAGAGGGGAAGAGAGAGGGACTGGACGAGAACAAAGAACAACATAAGCGAGGGAGAGAGGGAGACGAGGCGAGAGACAAAGAGCAACATAAGAGACAATAGACGAGCTGATTAAGACGAAGAGAAGAGAAGAGACAGAGAAGACGCTGAGCTGGCAGTGTACCTCGCTTACACAACAGAAACACACAGAGCATATTACCTAGCTTACATAACAAAAACACAACAGAGTACTGAACGCTATACTTCATCATATACGTATAAATATAAAACCGTTACAATATATTCAACACGGCGGCGTTTCTACTCTGATATTGAGAATAACAAATCAAAACATTAGAATAACTAAAGGCTCTGTCACACCTTTCCGGGTAAGCTACGCGGGTTTGTTACGAGTAGGGATTTCCCAGCACGCAGGACAATTTTCTGCGGGCGGACAAGGATGTTGGCGAGTTCTGTACTTGCGTCTTACATGCTAGACGCGTGCTATTTACCTGCTACTTGCGTGTATTCGGTGTGACCTGCGTGAGAGTTTCGAAACCGATCAGTTTTCAGTTAAGAGCGACATATGGGGGCTGCGAAGTACCTTCGTTACAGCTGCTTATACCCTCGTACAAGTTGCATGCGAGGTGCTGCCACTAAGGGCCTCCTACTGGCGTTCAACGTGTACCTCTGCGAGCAACCCCCACGCGATTCACCCGAAACGAATTTTGAGCATGCTCAAGGCATTGTCACACCATGTCTGGGAAAACATTGCTGGTTGATTTGCGCGGGGGGGGGGGGGGGGGGGATTTTTGCTACCCAAACCTCCCAGCAGTTTTCCCCACCTGACAGTACATAGCGCGTATCTCGCCCGCAGTTGCCCACACGCAAGTCCGGTTTACCTCAGCCAAGTTTTGAGCATGACCAAAATTTTTCCGGGTGAGTCGCAGGAATTGCTCGCAGAGGTCCACGCAGAACACCAGTAGGAGCCCCGTAGCTGCCGCAAGTCACAGGCAGTTGACCCGCTTGCAGTACATAAGTTGCCCGTGGATCTATGTTTTTGCGCCGGAAGCACGTGTCATTTGCATGACATTATGCGGGACATCTGCCATATCAAATTCCTTAAGAGGAATTCCTTCACCGAGTTGTCAGCCCTCACTCGCCACCCATGCGCCTACACGCAGGTCAAACGGAGTGGACATAAGTAGAACGTAAATAGCACAGGTCCAGCAGGTAAAACGCATGCGAATTCTCAACTCGCCCAAATCCTTGTCCCCCTGCAAAAAATTCCTGCGTGCTCGAAAATCTCCACACGCATCACGCCTGTGTATCTTGTCCGGAAAGATGTGGCACGCAGGGCCAAAACTTGGCTGCGGGTACAGAGGACTTGCAACTCCAGGTATCTACGGGTGAGATACGTGCTAGGTACTGTCATGTGCGGGTCATCTTGTTGTTCCTCGCAAGTCGCACGTAAGGCTTGCCCAGAAAGGTGTGACACGGCCATGAACTGAAGAGGAACGACATTTCGTAAAGGAAATAAATTTAACAGGAACTCTGTTACTGCGGCGAATTACCCGGGAAAGTATAGGTTAATGGAAAACTGCGATTTTTAAACACAGCAATTGAATGGTTATCGAAATGAAGATATTTACCTGTTCCACAATTACCGCCTTGGAATCCTGGTCTACAAACACATTCTCCTGTCACATGGTGACAAAGGCCCCCAGCGTAACAGTCCGGACAGTCATTCGAACAATCCAGCCCATACTTCCTAGAGGGACAATCTGTGAAAAGGATAGTCCGTTCACCGCGTTTTCAAGATAAAATAATATTTTCCACGAAACAATTATCTGTGACATACAGTGCAAAGCGACAAAAGCACGTGAAAGAAAATATTAATTTTACCATACTTCTAAATATTTCAAGGAGCAAATATTGAGTTTATCACTTTTGAACGAGAAATAAAGAAAAAAAATACTGGTCAGTTGTCTTACCTCTGACAAAGAGCCTCATAATAGCGTGTTTTCCAGTTTCCCTGTTGCCGTCAATGTAGCATTCATAAATGCCTTCATCGGACTTCCTGACATCATTGAGGGTTACTGATGTCAAGCCACGCCAAGCAGTTATGACGTCATCTCCGTTGTGCCTCCAGACGAGGTCCCCTTGATTCAATCCGATTTTCATTTGTACTTCCAGGCTGATGGTTTCACCGACTCCGATTGTGTATGACAGCTTTTCTGCCCATACCTCAGAATTAGAATCTGGAATCAAGTCAAGAGATGACAATCTGACGTAGCATGCTTTATACAAAGGTTTGTTTTGTCGTTGTTGTTGCTTTTGTTGTCGTTGTCGTTGTTGTTACCTGATAAATTAAGACGTCAGGTAATTTTAATACAGGAAAGACGCTGGCAGCGGATAACTGCTGTGCATATTTACAGATAATGACCTAACTCGGATATGATCTTATATGTTTTAGAGTCGCTGGCAGCTTTCCGTTATATTTTCATCCAACCCAGAAGACTAATCTGGCCGCACGTGCCTACAAGAACTGCACAGGAAACACCGTGAAACTCTGTTTCTGCTGTCTGAATATATCATTCTAGTTGACATTACCATTATCATAAACTGTAGTTTCAATGAAGGAATATTTTCCTGTAATTTGATGACACAACGTTTAGTATTTAGAACCTTCCCATATTCCTTTGCCGGTAGGAAATGGTTTTTGAAAACAGAAGGCAAAAACAACAACAGAAAACAGACTTACTCCAGTAAACGGATGCAAGTTACGAGTACAACACCCACGTGTCATTCAGCCCACAACTCACATAATAGCCCACGTGTCATACAGCCCACGAGTCACACGTCCTGACTGCTCACCAGTCATACAACCCATCACGCGCTATCGAGACACTACGTGAGCATGGACCACAAGTAAAATATGCACATGAGTTTTACGGTCCACCAGCTCGACATCAGGCAAATTAGGCTTGGATCACGAGACCGACACTAGGCAAATAAGGCCCAAGAGCTAGACACTAGGCAAGAAAAGGCCACGTCTGACACTATCACCCCCCCCCCCATCTACCACGAGTCCGACACCACAAAAATGACCCAGTTAAGCAACAAAAGAGCGACACTAGGCATAAATCTCGCACTCGAGGGCCTTAATATCATTAAGGTCCTCAAGTGGTTCTGAAGTCAGAAAGGATGAACAGCGCACATTATATACATTAATGTAAAGTGCATGATTGTGCAAAGGCAATGTGTCATGATAATGGCATAAATGAAGAAATAAATGATGGAAATGCGGAATTCCGTTACTCTAACAGGCGCGAGGATGTTACTGCGGCCGCTCGCAGCGGCAGTTGCCTTTCCTCACCTCCCTCCTCTGCCCCGGAAATATTCAAGACTTACATTAATTTTGTATATGTGTGTTTGTCTGTGTGAGGAAATTTGACGGATTTCGCTAAAAGAGTGCACCAGATTTGTCCACTTCAATAAAAAACAACAAGAAAAGCACCCCAGTGTGCGTGTTTCTTCGACCTTAAGTATTGATGCCCCCCAACACAAACATACACACACACTTTACAAACTCGTCAGTTGACATGCCTTCATATACTTTGTGACTCTCCTTATGGCTAATGAACTCAATGCGGCATTTGATTCCCTTGATGATGATGAATTCTTTGATTTGTTTAGACGCTCCCCTTCGGAATTAAGTAGGAATAATTTACATTCGTCTGCTTTTTTTTTTTTTGATAACCTTATTGCCAATAATGTTAACTGATCTTCAAAAGATATATATAATGAATTTGATTTCAAATGACTCCACTCAAACTCCTTCTAAGCATGTCACTGTTGATCAATTTAAAGATTTTAAAACAGTTTTTCACAATGAAAATTTGCCATATTACGTATCAATACAGGGAGTATTAATGAACATTTTGATGAATTGAATTACAGATATTATTAGATAATCAGAATAAACATCAAATTTCTTTGTACAACAAGCTTATCAAAAAGGACTTTTTATTAATAAATGTATTTTCAGAATGGGTGATTTTAATTGATTTGATTAAGAGTGATGATAATACATCTCAAGAATTTCTGAAATGTTTTTGTCAACCTCCTCTTTGCCATTAATTTCGAAACCAACTCGTGTTACAAATCATTCCGCTACCCTTCTTGATAATATTTTTGCTACTTCTGTGTATATTTCAGATTCATTTATAATTTTATCTTAAAAACTGTGTTAATAAGTTTCATTTTTCTTCATCCAGACGTAGAGCTACACCAGAAATTTGGCTGGCCTTGGTGCTAGCTTAGATATGGCTGATTGGTCTAGTGTTTATGATACGGTGAGAATTTTCAGGGATAATTAATCAATATTTAGATGAATATATTCCTAGATTAAAAGATCAGTCAATTAATCATAAAATTTTTCCTAAATTTTCATGGATTACAAAATCTCTTCTTCGTTCAATGAATAGGAAAAATCGATTATATCATAAATTCAAAAATAAAAAAAACCTGAGAAGTCAACAAATAAAAACACCTCGTATAAAAATATTCTAACGAAGATTATACGGTTGGAAAAAAGAAAATATTATATGATTCAGTTAGAAAAATATAAACATGATATAAAAAATACATGGAAGGTGTTGAAACCGGCTATGAATATATCAAAAAAAGAAATCAAATGTTATAAAAATAAGATATGATGATAAAATTTTTCAAGATCCACATAATATATCCTATATTTTCAACTCTTTTTTTCAATGAGTGGAAAGAATTTGGCAGAAAAAATACCGCAGTCACATATACATTTTTCTAAATTCTTAGGTCAACCCAATTCCAGTTCTATTTTTTGGTCTTTCAACAACAAAATATGAAATAAAAGACATTGTTACTGCAATGAATAACAAGCGAAGTGCCGGTTATAACGATATCAGTAATTTTATTTTAAAGGGAATTATATCTTCAATTGCTGACCCACTTTCATATATTTTCATATACCATATTAAATGGTGTTTTCCAGATTTTATGAAAATAGCTAAGGTTTTCCCTTTATTCAAAAAAGGAGATGATTCTGATATAAGTAATTATAGACCGATTTCTTTGCTTTATCTTTATCTAAAATTTTGGAAAAATTGATATTTACAGGAATGTTTTTGAAATTCTCAATTTTAGTTTCGTCAGAAACATAGCACCATTCATGCCCTTTTAAAGTTTATTGACTACGCTACGCATACTTGATAATCATTCTCCTCTTATTGGTATCTTCGTGGACTTCTCTAAGGCCTTCCATACAATTAATCATGAAATATTACTTTATAGATTGTCTCATTATTAAATACGTGGGAAGGCCTTGGAGTGGTTCAGGAGTTACGTACAAAATCGAAAAAAAAATACGTATCTCTGAACGAGAACAACTCAAGTTTAGAATTCATAAAATGTGACGTCCCACAGGGTAGTTTAGTCGGACCTTAATTAGGACCTTTACTTTTTATCATTTATATTAATGACTTTTGCAGATCATCTGACATACTCTCATTTATACTTTTTGCTGATGGTTCAAATATTTTCTTTTCTCACCAAAATCCAGATACTCTTGTACGCATCGTTAATTCCGAATTGAGAAAGTAACTCAGTGGATAAGAGCTAATAAATTATCAATTAATCTCCAGAAAACTAAGTATATGCTTTTTAGCAATTCTATAGAAGATTTAGGCACAGATAATATTATTATTTTTGATGGCACTCTGTTAGAACAAGTATCTCATATAAAATTCCTTGGTATCACAGTGGACGATAAACTTTCATGGAGGCCGCATATTACTATTAAACATTTGTACAATAGTTTCACGTAATATTGGTATTATTAATAGACTCAAGTTTCATATTCCATTTCCTTCTTGTTGACGTTCTATTTTCCTAATTTTACCTTATCTTAATTACGGACTCCTAGCATGGGCTAATGTCCATCAAACTTTACTAGATAAGCTACTGTTATTAAAAAAAATATAAGATTTTAAAAATTAAAGATTTGTACTTTTTTTTTTCAACTTGGTCAGTTTATGTTTAATTACAATGTAAATGCAATTCCTAGTATTTTCATTTTCATGTTCCCACGGAACCAGTCTTTTCATAAATAAGTTATTCAGAAGTTTTATGAGTGGTTTACAATATAAAAGTTTTTGCTGTTTAGTGGACCTCTCAATTCTTTTTTTTTTTCAACTGAAGCATGACTTTGTTTTTTTTTTTTTTGCCAGTATGCGCTCTTATGTTTATCGGTATCATTTATCTATTGAAAAGGCAAATGTATGTGTTTATGATGTAATTCCTGATTTATTTTGTGTTATGTTTTGTTGAAAAAAGAAGAATGAAAATAAATGAATTGAATTGAGCTCAATGAATACACATTAAGAGATGTTGACGCACGCAAGTGCCGATGAAACCGCTCGAGCTCTTCCTAAAATGCATAATGGCGTGTAAAATGACCGGCAGTAATGCTTTAATCTTACAATTACGTAAAGTAATGCCAGTATAGTTTAAAAAGAAACTTTTCATTAAAAAAATGTTCTTATGTGTAAAGTATACAAATAAAAACATTCGGATGTTAAAATCAAGGAGTGTGTCCTTGTTACGAGAGACCATTTTACCAACAGATTTGTTGCTAAACACAGAGCCTTTTATAAGGCATTTTTTTTTCCACCACATAGTTTATTTTTGTCACCTGAAGCACATGAGATAAAAATTTCATGATAGCCTTTTTCATTATACCAACGCATTTGATCTTTACCATGAGGTGAGTTCAATTTGAACCTGTCAGTTATCTCTTAGGAAGCAAAACCAATTCTTTTTGGCGTCTATGCTACATACATGTTCAAAATTAATGTCAACATGTGCGACAAATAATGTGTAATTCATCGCATAGCAGTGAATTTCTTTGGCGCAGTATATTGCTCCACCTGAAAACATAGGCCCGAATTCACGAAGGTGGTACAAATGAAACCATGATTTAAACCATGGACAAAAACCACGGAGCGCCAAGTGTCGCATGGAGTAGTTCGTCGCATGGAGTATTTCGTTACGAAATCAGTCATTTCGTCGATGAAATGATTATTTTGTAAGGAAATGACAACATTTTGTAACAAAATGAACATTTCGTCCATGAAATGATAATTTAACGAAGCTGCCATTTTGTCGACGAAATGACTGATTTCGTAACGAAAGTTTCCGTGCGACACTTGGCTCTCAATGGTTTTTGTCCATGCGGTGGTTTGAACCATGGTTTCATTTGTACCACCTTCGTGAATTCGGGCCTCAATCAAATGTCAATGTCTCAAATATTTTGTGACCCTGCACCACAAAACCAGACATTGATATTTAGTTAAAGGCAGATATTAAAAGAGCAGATTAGAAGCTTTGAAATAATACATAACTCAAATAAAATGGACTCTCCTAATCTATGTACATATTGGAAAGAAAGCACACACCCTGGAAAGATGGGAACTGAGAAAAGAGGCTCTAAAGTAAAGCGTCTATTCAAGAGCTTAAACTCTCTAAACCGTGCTGGCTGTGCGATGAATGGGACACACAAAAAATGGACGCAAACCACCACACCAACTACAATGAAGGGATTATAACATTAAGCTGAAAGTGAGCATGGTCAATAAACACTTTCTGTTCATAACAAATGCTAATTTTCAAGGCGGTAGCACTATCTATTAAAAAATTATTAGAGTTTAAAGTGAAGGGGGTGCAGGGGATTTTAAAGAAATGAAACCGGACCTCTGAAGACGTACCTATTTATCGCACTACTCTACAGAAAAACTCTATAGATAAACTACTGAAAACACACTTTATAATTCCTTTGATGACCCCAAACTTACGAATAATGAAGACGAATAATAGCTCTTTCAGAAAGCATGGAAAACTCAGAATTGACTTGGTTGACCTGTTTCACCATTTTCAGGTCTTCACGCAAAATCAAGGGCTGTGACTTTTTGTTCGTTTTGTGATGCACTGTCACATTTAGACATTCTAAGGTGCGTATTGCGGTTACATAGATGCAGGGTTATGAGAAAAAAAAAAGGAAATGGCAGCCATTTTAGACACCATTTTTTATTTCTGAAAGTGCTTGATTGCTTTATGCGTGTTTCAAGGTCTCTGAATAAGTATTATATTTGGTTCCTTGTGACTCAAAACGTATATTTCGACATTCCTAGCGTGTTCATGTGAAATCTAAAAAATTATGGAAAAAAAAATCAGGGAATGGCGGCCATACATGAGGGGCGATACATAATTATCATTATCCTCTTCCCGAGATGGAAAAAAGTCTTGCTTTTTTGATAGACAATTGTCCAAATATCACCCACATGTGCATCAGAGCGTTGAATTTCACATCTGAAAATGCAAAACCTCCCTCGATATGGAGGGGGATATCTCTTTCATCAGATTCACCCCCCCCCACCTCATGAAAACAGATCGACACCGCTGACAATTATGATGTTTGAACACCGATCAATTTCCCCTCATTGGACTATGAATTGCATGTTTTTGATAAGAAAAAAAAATAACCACACTCCTCCCCGTCACATTTACTCACTCTATCATTATGCATAAGGGAGTTACCATCCATTTGAGGTAATGGAAGCGACATTTCAGACAACCACGTTACATAAGCCATAAACATAATATCAAAAATTTATACAAATATCCTTAATTGGTCAAAATCGGTCATGCATTGATTAATTCGTAACTTATAACGTCGATGTGAGGTAAATTGTCAATGAATATTACTATGAAGATTATAGACATAGTGATTTCACGATAGAAGATTGCATGAAATGCCAATTGCGTATTATAGAATCCAAATTTTCGGGGACCTCGATCCTCCTGCGTCCCCCTTTATGAAACATTATTAAGAGGAATGCGATTGTTAATAACTATCACTGTAAATATATTTGCATTTTCATTCCTAAGGAAGGGGGGGGGGGGGGGACACCCGAGATTTGGATTCTGATAAATAGCAAATAGCATTCAATGCATTCCTCTATCGTGACATTACAATCGTGACTATCAGTGCCAATACGCAGATCAAATAAAATAATTATGATCGAATAACTCTTACCACCTCGGTACTCGTTGATCATGACCACCTTTTCTCTTCTGCCCTTGTAGCTCACCGCTGTCTCGAAAGCTCCGGCTCTGGCATCCCCTCCAGATTGCTGGTTGAAATACGCACGTAAGATGAGCAATGGTGAAATATATTTTACAATATCTGTGCCTTCTGGTAAACCTGAATCCTGCCATTCTTGGCCGTCTTCAGTCACCCCATGTCCGGTCTCCCCCGGTCCGGTGTCCACCTCTCGCCCGATGTAATGCTCGATTGAAGGATGGCTATGGTCTTCCATCATATAGACGCCGATGTAATTGTTTGCTGTATCGGAAACTCCAGCATAGTGATTGAGAGTCACTGTATCAGCAATGTGCACTGGAATTAAATCCCCAAATCAAAATTACTTCTTGGAAAAAACAGACGGAAGAGGTATATCTAGAAACTGTTTAATGTTGCGTTTTCCTGTGGCAGATGATTTTACTGATAAATCACAAATTTGCGGCCAAGATCCTGAGGGATACACGTAGGCATTGGGTCTAGGAACACCACCCCCTGGAAAACCACCCTCCGGATAACTACCACCCGGATTATTACCCCCCAGGAAAATTCCCCCCTAGGGCAACTACCCCCCGGACAACTACCCTCCAAGGGCAATTACCCTCCAGGGTAATTACCCCCTAGGACAACTACCCCCCGGACAACTACCCTCCTAGGGCAATCACCCCCCAGGGCAATTCCCCCTTAGGAAAACTACCCCCTGGATAACTACCCCTCGGATAACTACCCCTGGATAACTACCCCCTCGGATATCTACCCCCTGGATAACTACCCCTCGGAGAACTACCCCCTGGGTAACTACCCCCCGGAGAGCTACCCTCTGGATAACTACCCCCGGAGAACTACCCCCTGGGTAACTACCCCCCGGAGTACTACCCCCTGGGTAACTATCCCCCGGATAACTACCCCCCGGATAACTACCCCCCCCCCGGATAATTACCCCCCGGATAATTACCCCCCGGATAATTACCCCCCGGATAATTACCCTCCGGATAACTACCTCCCCCCCCCCCAGATATTACACCAGGATAATTATCCCCAGGTTAACTACCCCCTCCTCCCATAACTAGACCCCAGATAACTTCCACCCGATAACTACCCCCTCCGATAACTCCCCATGGATGATTACCCCGGATAAGTAGGCCTACAACTCTCTCTCCCCTAAAAGGAAAATTGCCCCCAGGACAGTGCACCACGTCAGTTACCCCCTGGATAACTACCTCCCGGGTCATTCCCCCCCCCAACTCTTACTTTTAATAAAAAGAATATTATTACTACAGGAAACGAAGTTCTTTGTATCATTCGCCAGGAATCACGGAGATGCCATACTGATACTTCATCTTATGAAAACAACATCTTAAGGATTTACGATTTGTATCGTTTGCATTTAGGACGATTTATGTACAAGCTTAATTTCTCTCTTCTGTATTTTGACTCTATGTTCATCAAAAACGAAACTGTCCCTGCCTACCCTACCCGGTAATCCAGTAAATGTCAATGCCTTTAACCAAAACTATTTTTGCTAAATCTGTATTTTCTTTTACTGTTCCGTTTCTCTTGATAGTAGTATAAAAGAAGTTTTAAGTTTGAATGCCTTTACCATTGAACTAAAGACATTTTGAAGAAATGTTACACCTCACTTTTTGCAATATTTGTTTTTAACCACAATCGTCTATCGTTTACCACAACTCCATGTAACACTTCTTTATTTTGAGGAGCTTCTCATGCCTCACGTGCCCTTGTTTTGACCCATCATCTTCCTCTTCCCTCTCGCTTTTCTCTGTCCATGTACCGTGAAGGTAGTCTATTCCTGTCATTCATTACTCACATTTCCTCTTTCTCTCATTACAAGGGATTTATCTCGTGTGTGTTCATGTGCAGTGCACTCCCGTTATGACGAAATGCTCAGGACCGGCGGTTGTTGTTGTTTTTTTCGTTTTAACGAAATTTCGTTACAACCGAACAATTATAATAATATTATGCAATGTATAACGAAAAGAAGGAAACCACGCATATAAAAAAAAGATTCTGTTTGTTGAATCATCATCATACGCTGGAAAGCTATGTGAAATGGGAGAGTACCTTTATTTCGTTTAAATATTACATTTTAAAAAGAGCATAAAGTTGATTGTGTTGTCACACATGTGTAGAAAATGACGGTGTAGGATTTGGTTACAGTTCGCTATTCCAAAGGTTCTTTACTTACTTAAGTACGTTACTCCGAAGGCTCCTTATTCCGAAGTTTCGCCATTCCCGGGATTCCGATTGTTTGGTTATCTGAAGGTTCGCATTTCCGAAAAATCATTATTCCGAAAGTTCATGATATAGATTGAAATGATATATTGTTCATTTTCCGAAGGTTCGTCGATCTGAAAATGAAATGAGGTTCGTCATTCTGAAGGTTAATTACAAATCAAAAAAAAAAATGAGAAAGGTTCACTATTCAGAAAGTCCGTTGTTCCGAAGGCTTTTTCATTCGAAAATGAAATAAAGTTCGTTATTCCGAAGAAATTTTGTTAATGAAAAAAAAATGAGAAAGGTTACTTATTTCGAAGATTTATTTATCTTAAGACGATTATAAGGATTGCAATTCTTAAGTTTTGTTAGTCTACTCACCTTTTTCCACCATGGATTAACGATTCTTTTTGTAATGTTCCGATTAACGAACGTTTTGAATTCCTATCATTTTTTGGACTAACGAACCGTATAAGAATAAGAATAAGAACCATATTTTATTATCGGATTAACGAACCTTTGGAATAACGCCAAAATGTGCTTAGTATTTCATTTCCGAACTATTACGGACATTTAGTTGTATCAGAATCTGTGTGTTTTGTATCAAAGGACTTCGGAACAATGAAACAAACCTCATCTGAATTCAGATTATTGTATTACAATAACGCCAAGTTCCCCTCGGAAACTGTGCGTGATACACGGAGTGAACATACAATGATGTGAAGCGTTCGCTCATGCATGCAGAGACGCTATAAAAATGCTTGTTCCGCTACGCATTTTCGAATGCGATCCGCATTTCGTTGTAACGGAGCACATTTCTTTTGTTTTTCTTTTGTCAGTGGCGCTCAGAAAAGACTTCGTGATAACGAAAATTTTGTTATATCCGTCTTCGTTATAAGCGAATTTTGTACCATAGACTTTAATGGCGACAATTTTGGGACCAGAAGTTTTGCTTCGTTATAACGAAATTTCGTTATAATCGTGTTCATTGTAACGGGAGCACACTGTATGTACTTCGTCTCTGTCTTAATTTGCTTTCTTTGCATTGTTTCATCAATTTTGTAACTGTTTTACTATTTTACCGTTAACGCTCATTTCAAAATTGCCCTACTGCATCATTGGGCATTAACAACTAGTATATATATCATGGATGCGGGAAAAGATTGTCACTTCCTTGGTATGATCACCGCAGAGCATTACCTCCCTTGACAATTACTCCTTATTAAAATTAGGTTCCAAACAATCACCCCTCTTGCAATAACTCTCCCCCCCCCCGAAAATTACGTCTCTCATTGTCATTTTCGAACAACGTTTGCTATTTGAATTGAAAAAACAAAACAAATTTTTTTCATATCGTCTGGTTTTGGTCGAGACCTAACTTCAGGTTTTTAACATCTTTTGGGTGAGATAATTAGAAACCCCTTACGAAATATTAAAGAGCATGTTATTCCAAGAAGGATTTAGTCTTAAAATGGCTGGGATAAAGCAGAGCAGCCCTAATGTAAAAAAGATTCTGTCAACTACAACTCTCTATAGATCTATTCAAAAAGAGGGTGCAGGACAAAAGACTTCGGTAACAACTAGGGGTGTTTTGTAAAAAAATAGAAGAAAAACAAGAAAAAGAAATACCGTTAAACTCGTAATATTTTACTCTTTCTAATCAGACTAGCTTATATTTGAACTGGATTTCCCCTTAAAGTGTCGAGAACATTTAATTTGAAAACTATCACAATTCTACTTGTATGTAAAATAAGCTGTAATTTTACTCAAATGACAGATTAGGGCACCGTTTGTTAAAAGTTGCCAGTTATGACATCTTGTTAGTCTCTAATGATTTCAATAAAACCATGGGTTCTGCTTGATTGATAAGCTCGAGTCACTGACTTGTTACCATGGACCTGCTTTGATCGACCTACAACGATTGGTAATTGTGTGGAACTGACAGCTTGTCAGGACTGATAACTTTCATAAAACCGTGCCCGGATCCTATCAGAAACTATGGCTTTATATCGAAGGGTCCCTCGCTAACGTTAAGGGAATATATGAATTGCAGTGAAATCAACTCTCCTTTTCTTATGTTTATCGTCTAATGTGTTATAATGGTAGAAAATGACAAGCCCAAAGAGTAAATGATGACAGTGTAAGAGAAAGGTGCATTAATGTGGGGCCTACATGAGCTCAGTACAGTTATGAACTTATGGAAAAATTATAACGGGTGTATGGTAACTTTCGGGGGGAGAGGGGAGGGAGGGTTGTCCAGTGGGTAAGTATCAGGAGGGGGCGGGGGGGGGGGGTCGGGGTATGGTGGGGGGGGGGGGCTATCTCGGGGTGGTAATCCGGGTGGTAGTTATCCTGGGGGTAGTTATCCGGGGGGTAGTTACCCAGGGGGTAGTTATCCGGGGGGTAGTTACCCAGGGGGTAGTTCTCCGGGGGGGTAGTTATCCAGGGGGTAGTTACCCAGGGGGTAGTTATCCGGGGGGGGGGGGGGGTAGATGTCCTAGGGGTAATTGCCCTTGGGGGTAGTTGCCCTAGGAGGGTAGATGACCGGGTGGTAGTTATCCTAGGGGGTAATGGCCCTGGAGGGTGATTGCCCTAGGAGGGTAGTTGTCCGGGGGGTAGTTGCCCTAGGGGGGAATAGACCTGGGGGGTAATTATCCGGGTGGTAGTTATCCGGAGGGTAGTTGCCCAGGGGGTAAGTGCCCGGATACGGTACGGCATTTGAACGCAACACTCGACGACTTGTGCTGCCATTATGTGATGTTGATCACAATTGCACGTTGATTGAAACATACATGCATGCATCTCCTATCATTACACATTAGTGAAACGAGTTGTAATTATTAAAAAGAGGCCATTATTTGTAAATTGACTAATTCATTCAGCATGTGTTCGTGATCAACGTCGTCAAATATGTAAGCACCTTGTTATTTTGATTATTTTTTTTTTCAAATATGGCTGACCGAAGTCAATCACAAAACATAATAAATCAAGCTCTACATCAGGGTGTGCGGCGTTTGTTTGTAAAACGTAATGAGCCGCGACAGCAGTCTTTCTTTACTCTTTCGAAACTATAACGTTCATGGGCCATAAATATATAAATTCAGTCATTATCCAAGCTCAAGATCCATTCATTCCACTTTAGCTTCAAGTTGATTAGCAAAGATTGATTTGATCCAGACGCGAAACATCGAAATTTCGTTGGTCACTAGACATTGCTGGATGAAAGTAGATAATTGTTTATTATTTCATGTTTCACTACACAGTAATGTAGCTTGTTACCATGAAAAATGATGAGTCGATTATATCATCACATAGATTGTTCTCAACAGATTACAATGAAATCTCATTCAATAGCAAAAGGTGACTTTTTAATAGTTAGAAGTAAACTTCTTAATCATTGACAAAAATCATAAAATTAGTAACAGTGGTTGTGTACAGCCAAATGTGAAAGCCTTGAAGAATTGAAGACTCGACTTTACTCCATACCTTGACACTGGGGACCATACCAGCCTGTATCACAGCCTCCTTGACCGTCACAGGAACCAGTCACTGGGTCACATTGGTTGGACGACGCACAGTGACACGTCTGGGTGCAGTCCGCGCCATACATACCGGCAGCACATCCTTGATAACGTAAAGGAGAACTTTTACGAGCTTCTTCACAATCTTCTTCACAATTTTTGTTTTTCCAAACATGATTATTATGATGGACGTATACGGGACACAAAGTATAATAAGGAATATACACGAATATTATCTGGTAACTAGTAGAACTGGTATTAGTATAAAAGGAGTGCACAGATGATTTTAGCATAACTTTACCAAGAAACGTGATCACGACAAAATTAATGCAAAGGGATGGACGACAAACAAACGGGAGGAAATATTTTGGCAAGTATAATATGATTGTTATAGGAATATAAAACCCAGCGTACAGTACAGTGGAGGAAATGAAAACAGGCGTGTGTACCGTATTGGGTGATGCACCCCCCCCCCCCTTTTGGGTTCTTTATTATCAGGACTGGTATGTGTTTACTTGTTAGTTCGTGTATCATTTTCTTCCCTGTTTTTATGTTTTGCATATTGTTGTGTATTTTTCTTGAACAATTAATGTTAATACACTTTGAAGAGGAATTGTGAAGGAGAATTTCAAAAGAAGCGCATGGATTTTATCGATTACCTGTACTGCAGTCGAGTCCTGACCAACCAGCTGCACAAGAGCATCCATACGGGTCTGGAAGGCAGAATAGCGCCCTCTGGCAGTCATTGTTGGCGGAGTTGATATCCATGCATGAAACCGCGCAGTTCTTTCCCACATAGCCGGATGGGCAAGCTGCCACGATTACATGGCGAATACATCCTTTCAACTTGTGAACGCATGAATGTAAATCTTTAAAAGTCGTTATTATTCGATCGCTTTAAGAAGCAGAGTGGGGTATTACTGAGGCCGGTAGGCTACATCTGCTTGTAACATATAATAGACCCAAGTGTCGGTTCGATGAAAGTTTTTTGCCAACCGAAAGTTATTCGTGACCCACTTTATCACAATAACAACATGATTTTAAGAGGAAATCCACCCCAAAAATAAATAAACTTTTAAAGAAAGAGAAATTTACTTCCTACAGAACGATACAAAAATGACAGAAATCAGATGAAAAAATAAGGAAAGTATGACATTTTAAAATTTTACACTCTTCGGAACACATTTCTTGACCAGTCCTTACGAATTTTCAAATGGGCGAGTTGATGATATGTCATATCCTTTGCAATTTGTCATATAATAATGTTATTTATGGAAAATTTGGAAAATTTGTTATTTTTAACTAATACCAGAAATAGCATGTTCCAATACCACGATGTATCAGAGTAAACAGTTATCTTTCTTTTTTTATTTTGGGTGGTTTTTGAGGCAAGATTATAATTCATAAAGCTGAAAATAGATTTTTGTCACTTGCGTTTACGAAATAAATTAGTAAGAAATTGTGAGACCATGACATTGTCAACGTGCTGATTTGAACATTCATAACGACTGGTCAAGAAATGTTTTCCGAAAAATTGTAAAATATGATGTCATAACTCCCTTATATCTTATCCGATTGTTATCACTTTTGCATGTTTTTGCAGTGATTTTTTTCTCTTTTATTTATTTGAAATTGATAAAATTTGGAGTTGGATTTCTTCTTTAACTATACGCGTAAATACGTACATTGAGTGAGTATTTTGTTTCTGCGTTGTGCATTCAGCTGGAAGAAGAATGACGGCAGACTTTGCGCTTTGTATGAGAATGACATTCTCGAAGAAATCCAGGCCGCTTGGAGAAAATTACAGAAACCGAATCGGTGACATAATTAACTTTGCCACTTATCTTTTGAGAGAGTCAGTGACAGAGGGAGGGGGAGAGAGGAAAGAGAGAAAAAAGCTTTTTCTAGATGTTTATATCAGCAAAAAAAAAAAAATCTTTATTTTCCATTCTACAAAATACATTCCTTACAAATGACATTTATAAAAAAAATATCAAGATTAAATGAAAGGTTTACCTGAAGATTGATATCACATACTCACAAATTTCACAGTGATCACCCATGAATCCAGGCGGACAAACACAGCGCCCGCTATTGTCGTCACAGATTCCTCCATTGTAGCACGTCGGGCAGGTATACTTACAATTTGGACCCCAGAGGTTATCCAAACAACCTGGATTTTCATGTTGAAGAGATGATAATGTTGTTTATGCGAACAGTATCTGCCAGTGTTTTAGTTTTCGTTCTTTTTATTTTGTTGCCAACAATGACCTACAAGAAAAATTCCTTCATATTATCATTATTGGAATAGAGTGCGAGATATCAGCGGATGTTTGATCGACTGGGACAAATGCAAATATTATAAAAGATTGATTGCAGGTGATAATCAAAATATATCTTACCTTTGAAACATTAGAATTTCAGCAGAGTCATGACACATTGTCATGAACGTTCATCAGAATAATTTTGACCTTTACACCCATAAGAGTAATAATAATAATAATGACATTTTTAAACTGATTGCAATGTATCATAATATATCATTCTATCTGATTATAATGTATTAAAAAATGCTCGAACTAAACAGGACTTTAAACTGAATCCTGCCAATATTGATGCGAATGTGAGATGAATAAAACAAAGTATATCATACGTTTCAGCCAGAGACGTCGAACCGTTTTTATGATGGGGGGGGGGGGGGGGGGGGGGGGGGGGGGGGGGGGGGGGGGGGGGGGGCTTGGTCTGTTCGAGGGCTGGGGGGTATGCTCCCTCTCACACGAAGGAAGATCAAAAATTAACTCTTTTGATGCGCACTTTTCGTATTTTTTTTTAAATATTTGTCCTATCAAAAAAGCAAGAAAAATGAATATTCACAGAAATGTGAATGAGCAAAGTGCAGCATCTGAGTTCATGTTCCTCGTGTCAGTCGTCATTGTGTACATGTGGAAGCAGACGGGGGGGGGGGGAGGGAGGGCAGGAAGAAATGTTTGCATTTGTGTAGGGCCCCATTTCACTATCTCTCTTCTTTCGTTCTTTAAAACAACAACAACAACATTTTTATAACTGAAATTTAACAATCTGGTGCACATATCGGGTTAAATGTTTGAACAATTTTCTATAAAAAAGGAAGACATTTTCAACATTTCTGAAAATTGTGTGTGTGTGTGTGGGGGGGGGGGGGGCAAAATAACATAATCTTATGTTTTCCCTCACCATATTTGCCCCCCCCCCCCCCCCACCCAGGATCGAAGCCCCTGGTTACAACAACTGAAGATAAGGAAAATGCATATAAAAGTGGTAATGTTCAAGATTTACCTCGAACTATCAGTCTAATGATTCCACCTCTTTCAGGCATGTCGTTGTAGTAGTAGTGATGCACGCCAGCCATTGATTTGCTTGCCTTACTGATGTACAGCTCACCAGTTGACACGGAAGCGGAAAGGTCTGTCTGACCGTTGAGCATCCAGACGAGCGATCCTGTGCCAGTTTCCACAGCATTCATGACGAGGCGTACATCTTCGTCAATGCTGGCAGTTACCGTCAATTTTATATTGGGAGTGAAATGGGCTGTATTTACAACAAAGACGACGAAATCTATCATCCGACTTGCCGACAGCCACCTTCCAATACACACGCTCGACCGTGAGTACAACTTGCAAAGATAAACGTCACATTAAATTCAAATTAAATGTTTAGTATATTTGTGATAACTCAGAGTCATTGAGATTAAAAAAAAAAATTGTGCTCCGCATTTACGTTGGACCAGAAAAGACACCCCATAAAGCATAATTGAGTTATCAGTTTGAGTTTTTATTGGTTATCATGTCGCAATGTGAATGTTAATGTAATACGCTCTGACAGCTCCAACGGATCATTACTTGCCAATACTTCTAGTGGGGGGCGCAAGGGATTTTTGTTTCAAATTTTTCCAAAACCAAAATTTGGCACACATGTAGCCCAAACCATACTACATTGTATTTCGATTTTTGATGGGCGCCAAAAAGGGCGTCCTCTGGGGCGGCCATATTGGCAAAATCCAATATGGCCGCCATATAGGTTTAAAGGTCACTTGCATTTGAAAACATAAAAGGGTTACAATCATTTAAAAAGTCAGGTTAAGAGGTTTTCTGGGTCAAGGAATTCGAATCTGAAGTTGTTTTTATGGTCTGAAGTCAATATTTCCCACGGAAAGGTCACCTTAAGGTCATTTAGGGGTCAAGTCATCGTATTCATAACAGTTTATTGACAAAAAAAAAATGGCTTGCCCATGGTCAATATTCCAGGAATGCAAGCCTTAGTAATAAAATTGCAGTTGTCGACGCCTGAAAAAAAAAGGCGTATTTCTTGTGAAGGGCGACCTCCGGGGCGGCATATTTGCAAAATCCAATATGGCTGCCACCTACGTTTAAAGGCCAGTATAACAATTAAAAACCTTTAAAGTGTTAACAATAATGTGAAAAGTCAGCTTTAGAGGTTTTATGGGTCAAGGAATATTCGATTCTGAAGATTGTATGGTCTGATGTCAACTTTTCCTTATAAGGTCTCCCTAAAGGTCATTTGGGGTCAAACCATTATATTCACAATAGGTAATTTAGAAAATGGCTTGCCTATAGTCAATATAGGAGGAATGCCAGCCCTGCTAATAGAATTGCAGTTGTTGAGGGCTGTGGGAGAGGGAGAGGGAGAGGGAGAGGGAGAGGTGGGATTTCTCACGAGTAACATCAATATATCTGCTTTCGTGTTAAGATTTCAAACACTAGGTATACACTCATGAATTATAATAGGAACCCCTTTCTGAGAGTAATTAGTTTCAAGGTATCTTACTCAGATCCTTATTTCACAATTAATTTTGAAGACTTGGTAACCCTTCAATTTCATTTTTAATTATTATTATTATTATTATTATTATTATTATTATTATTATTGTCTATTCGGCTTTCAATCACAAATATCATAGTACATATTTCGAAATCAGAACATACACTGGAGTGGTAAGGGTGCACCAGGTTGGGCAGCCCGGGTCTGGAATGAGCCAACTAAATGACTTGGGCCCTCAAGCCATCCTCCCCAACCCACCTGGTGCATCCAAAACAGTCTGTTTACAATATATTAAAAAATACAAATTTCATTCAAAGGCATACATAAAAAAAATTCAACCTCCCCCCACAACTGTTTCTTTATAAGTGTCGATTTAAGATATGTGTAACTACCAATCTTCCTTATTCACAAATATCAAATCATTTTCTACTTTAAAAAATAGAAAAAAAAATTATACATTGCATATAAATTATGTATGTCAGCTCTTAAATGGCTGCCGACATCAAAACCTAACTGTATATAAAAATGCATACAGTTAATGAACAATGTATGAATTTTAAATTTCCATGTTAACCATATTCCCTTACAACATTTCATTTTAACTTCATTATACAGTATTTGGATTGACAAAAGATAACTACGAGAGAGAGAGAGAGAGAGAAACAGAGAAAATTAGAGAGAAGAAAATGAATTCATAAATAACTAAAACTATCACTCAATGAGAGTAACAGCCCTACCCAATACCCATGGAGCCAGTTCAACCAGTAATAATCATCTGCAAGCTTTCTATTCGGGGAAAAAAAAAAAAAAAAAACTACCATGGCAATGTACCGCTGCGGCGGCTCAACATTGAACAAATGTACACTCTGCTCACTAATAGTCACGTGTGCCATATCACACATCAAACGCTCATAACCCGAGTAAGGTATTGGAATAAAGAATGTTGTTACCATGGCAACACAATGTTTGACATGAAGAAAAAAATATGAGAAAAAAAGATGAAGATGAAGTTTGCACAACTACATAGCATATAACATAGCTGTCACATGTGCCAAAATATAAATCAAATTGCTCAAAAGCTGAGGGAGTTAAATAAATTCACAATAATACGATTTTCATTCAAAATATGCTGTTAACATGGCAACACATTTTGCAACAATGACGAAAGATCAATTTTGTACAGGTAAATAATATAGTGGTAGCATGTGCAATATTTGAAATCAATTACTAAAAAAACGTAAATATTTGAACTAATTTCATTTCTAATGATTTGTATTCAAAACATACCATTCAAAATACCCTTTCGAACAAAAAAAATTACATACTTTAGATATACAGTGTAGAAATATTATAGTCTAATCATAGGAAGAGACATGCGCTTTCAGTCTTTATTGCCAGTTTGGAAAGTTCACAAGCACAAAATCTGTGCGCAAGTCCGTGGGCAGCTGATCCCATAAAATGGGAAAAAGGTGCATGGCTGTCTTTGAAAGTCTTTGTGTGCGAGCTTCAGATGCTGGAAACGTACATCATCTGGGCGTCGTGTAACAACTTTAATGGTAGACAAGATGTCATCACACGATATGACACGATACAAGGCTTTGGCGATGAAGCTCAATAGGAGGTATGTGCGGCGGGACTCCAATGTGGACCAGTTCAAGGTACGTAGACGCTCAGGGTAAGGCATTTGCTGTCTACGCTGCTTCAGAATCATTCGGGTTGCACGGCGCTAGACGCTCTCAAGTCGGTCACACAAGTTACGATTGTAGGGAATCCATGCAGGTAAGCCATACTCCAAGATCGGCAGAACGAGCAATTTGTACAGGGCAAAACTGGCTGATGATGTAAGGCCGGAAGACATGGAATTAATCAAGCCCAGCAATCTATTGGCGCGAGAAATTATGTAATTAACATGGCTTTCCCACGACAACCTATGATTGATCACCACACCAAGATATTTAACTTCAGAGGCAACATCGATTGGAACTCCCTGTATGAAATACGAAGGTAAGGCAACATTCATTTTCCTTGCTCCAGCGATTCGCGTAACTTTTGTTTTCTTGACATTCATTTCTATACGGTTGCGGGTACACCAGCATGACACGTTATTCAGGTCAAGTTGCAGACCCTCGACATCCCTGGCAGATTGAATTGGTCGATATAACACCGTGTCATCGGCGAAGAGGGCAACTTTTGATGAAGCAATGGCAGGAAGATCATTAATGAACATGTTGAAAAACAGGGGCCCAATAACACTTCCTTGAGGGATTCCGGACGGTACAGGAGACCAGTCAGAGTGGACACCTCTATACAACACTCGCAGCTCACGTCCGCAGAGGAAATCTTTTGCCCAGTGCCAGAGCTTTCCGGTGATATTGTATTGAGTGGAGAGCTTATGTAAAAGAATATCGTGAGGCATTTTGTCAAAAGCACGGGAAAAATCGAGGAACAGAACATCTACAGGTGAGGCATGTGGGCCCTCCAAAGAGTGAAACCAGTCGTTTGTCAAGTGCAATAATTGGGTAACACACGATTTCCCCCTCCTGAATCCGTGTTGGACAGTTGTAATCGGACAGTTCAAAGCGAGATGGTCCTCTATAGCTCTGGCCACCAAAGACTCCATGATCTTACTAGCTATTGAGGTAAGAGCAACCGGTCGACAGTTGGACGGGTCAGATTTGTTGCCTGCCTTAAACACTGGTATAATATTTGATCGCTTCCAGGATGTTGGAACAGAACCAGTCGAAAGAGAAATGGAGAAAATCCGCTGCAAAATATGAGCTGATACAGGAGCTGTTTCCTTGAGTAGGACTGGTGAGATTCTATCAGGACCTGGAACTTTTTTGGCTTACTTACGGTAATTTTTTTCTGCACCATTTCAATTATGGCCTGTTATAATATGGCTACACAAGCTTTTAAGTGAGGTTCTGTCCAAAGCTATGGAATATCAAAATTCATGTCACAATCATTCCATTAATTATTTTTACATTACAGGCGCTAAGAGGAAATGTCCTCACCGACTGGTCATATTTTTGGCTTACTTACGGTAATTTTTTTCTGCACCATTTCAATTATGGCCTGTTATTATATGGCTACACAAGCTTTTATGTGAGGTTCTGTCCAAAGCTATGGAATATCAAAATTCATGTCACAATCATTCCATTAATTATTTTTACATTACAGGCGCTAAGAGGAAATGTCCTCACCGACTGGTCATATTTGCGGGATTCAATTTATTTGATAGCCAAAAGAGCTAGTTAGAATTACGGGGAATGCCCTTTCAAAGAGTTTTCAAGATTTGATTACTGGATTATTATTCTCATCTTCATCTGCAAGGAATGCAATAAAAACATACATACTTGAGAAATAGAATCCTATTGCTACATAATATATTAATAGTTTAGCAATAAGGGGGGGGGGGGGCTACTCTCTATATTACCAGCGTCCTTGACGTTGCCACTAAAAAGAGAAGTGTTTTTTTGTTTCTCTGTTGCAGTTTAGGGATCCTCAATCACAATAGATATTCATAATACAGATTTAAATTCAGTGGAATAATAATTATGAAGATCACTCCTAATCTGGATGAAAAAAGAAAAAAAATCTGTCCTGTTTAAGAAAGTTTTTAGTACATCAGGTTGGCATCAATTTGCTATTTTCGAACTTGTGTAAGAAAGTTCGATTCTAAAGTCCTTATAGGAAATTTTATGTGTCTCCACAGCTAAATATGCCGTTCAGAGAACATGACGGTCCTGGTGACGTCATGTAGGGAACAAGCATATTTCACAGGTGCCACAGTGACACCATTAACAGGGTACAGATTAGATATGCTATAGTACAACTTTCATGACACCTTCTAGGGTCTATTAAGATTCTATCCAAAGTGCTTGGACGCAAATTGGCATGATATCACAAGACTTTATAAGTTGGTATCTCGTTGGTCTGAAGACTATAGGTTGCAACTCTACTCTCCGCAACATGTCTACTACGCACGTCTCCTGGAGACGAGCCCAATCTCCAGGATTCGTAGGAGAATCGAACATTTTCGATTTTTGCAGAGACTATTTCCGTCTTCCAGCTTGTCTCCGAGACGTCTCTGCGAAGTCTCCATCACTGTGGCCATGTCGTGGGGACTAAATTTGTCTGCAACATCTTCGAGATGTCCCCGCATCTTGTGGAGACCGTAATAACATAATGGCGACGAAAGGGAGAAGTCGCTGAGAAAAGACGTCTCTGATAAGTCCCTGCGACTGCAAAAGCCGTGCCAACATCCCGTGACTTCCAAGCAAATAAGTTGTCCCTTTGTTTGAAGACGTCTTGGACGTCGCCCTGGAAATCGCGTTAGTTGTGACAGCGAAAATAATTTCTTCGAGACGCTGGCATTGCGACAATGTCTCCACCCGTCAGATAGGCCCTCAACCCCCCCCCCCCCCACTTTAAGTTTTCAGCTGTGGTGCAGAAAAATGAAATTTGGTACTGAAGCATTGCGGAGAGTGGGTGATAGTACTAGTAATTGACATGCACCTGTGCCATCTTTCCTCCAACTCCACTCCCTGGAGTCAGGGATCACATCATGACCCATGCTGTCATGATTCCAGTAGAAACTCACTTGCAGCAGCACTCATCTTCGAAATGTTGATACAGCGCCATTTGAGCAGAAAGGGTGGTTTCTGATGATCTGCTCCCACGTTTTGACGAGATGACGCCTACCCTCGTTGACACTGGCTGCCCCATAAACCTTGTTGCTCATCAGTCCTTGCTGGACATGAGCACGACTATTAAGTAGTTAATGTGTCAGTGAGCTCTGGTTTGCTGACCCATACTACTTAGACATTTTGCATGCCCCATCAAAGCTAGTCTGAAGTAATGTCGGACCCTGTCAGTACCTGATGTTGGGCTCTGGAAGAGAGGTATGCTGTACAGGAAAGAGCTGAAAAGGTCTTTATCTTTTCAATACCCTGACCCACCCGTAACTCCCTCAGATCAAAGGGATTAAAAAAAACACACTACCGAAAATGTGATGTTATGCTCATCGGTGCGATTGTGTACTGTTTTCAGAAATGCTTTCAGAAAACATTATGTCATCCTTTGTAAGGATATCTTTGCGTTGATCGCATCTAAGTTGTTGGAAAGCTGAAGGGTTGTGAGACCACAATTCCTGTTGGATATTTCCGTCTCGAATCAGGTGCTCAGGATGAGTTGTCCGTCCCATTTATTCTTGGATATCTGTGAGCTGATAAATGAGGGCAGTTCTTTATTTTTCAATTTTAATTTTCAGGAAGCGGCTGCGCTCTTCCAATCATAATTTGAGATTTGAGTGTTGCCATCACCATCTCTTGTCAGAGGACTGCACAGTGTTAAGATTATTTTCTTCAGGATCAGTATCCCATACAACATCAATAGGTGTCCGTTTCCCTGGTCATGTGTGCTTTCAGTAAAGAAACGGTTTCGTTTGATAAAAAGGGAATAAAAAAGATAAGAAAAAAAAAAACCTTCAGCTGAATTGTCTTCATCTACTCTGATAAGATACTGCCATTAAAGGACTTTAATGATCAAATTTAGTTAACTGCCCCTAATACTGGTCTGACCTGGATTGAGGAGCTCGATTCCCTGGAAGCTTCGGCTATTGCTTCCTTTACTGAAGAAGCAGACGCTGTCTTGTCAAGGGAGAGCAGGCATACGCCAATTTCAGCAGGAGGAGAATCATATCTCTTGCGAGCTGGAAAGTTATATAATTGACCATGAAAGGTGACGAGGTGGCTCAGTCGGTAGCGTATGGCTTGCGGTCGAAAGACTTGTGTTCCGACGCGGGTTCGAATCCCACTTATCTCAAGTCTAGCTGAGCAATGGTGTGTGTTGTCATACCGTCCCCTCTAGTAGAGGCACAACACTTTGCACCTCATCACTTGGATGTAAAAAGTGGAAGTACCTTGTGTGAAAGAATCACAAACCCAGACACATGAAAAGATCCCGAATCAGCATTCCGTTATCGGAAAACTCAAGGTGCATAAACCGGTAAAGTAGTCCACCCCAAGCACATACAACTGACCAGCTAGTTGCATACGGGCTATCCAGCTATCTCGTCAGAAAGAAAAACGAAGACAAAATAAGATTAGGCGTGTTTATTACCCTCTTTACCATTGCACCCTGATTCGGCACCTTGGAATATGATGGCGGCCGTATTTAAGCATGTATATATATATATATATATATATATATATATATGTATATATATATATATATATATATATATATATATATTGAAACAAAGAAAGGAAAAACTGACCAGAAACAATTGATAAATGGTGAGAAAACTTTGAGCAAAGAAAACGAAACCGATGGAAGCCCGTTTTCTGTGCTCAAAGATTTCAATATATATACTGTACATATATATATGTATATATCTTACATACAATTTTTTCATTTATTTATCATAATCATTATTGATATGTAGGGGGATGGAACCGCTCTTGGCCCTAATTGACCATTGAAGGAGTATGGAAGAGATGACAAATGGGACAAAATAGGGGTACCAGTGAATTGCAGTTGAATGCTCACAGACGCCATTTCGAAAAATGCACAAAATGCCTGATTTGACCCTTATTTGACCTTGAAAATGACCTTGAGAGGTGAAAGTGACCTTGAATTGCAAAAATTATATTTAGAATCACATTCTCTAACCCCGTAAAATCTTCCACATGGGATTCATAACATTAATCACCCTTTTCAATTTGTAACTGCAGTTGACCTTTAACCCGGATGGCGGCCATATTGGATTTCACCAATATGGCGGCCCCAAGGGTTTTTAGTCTTGGCGCCCATCAAAACTCGAAAGAGTATGGTACAAGGGACCTATGAGCCAAATTTGGTGCTTTTGGAAGAATCTGAACCAAACAGCCCATTTTGAGCCCTTAGGCCCCCAACTATTCACAAGGAACTCAGAATAGCATTTAATTTACATCAACAATTTAGATTTTGACTTGCACAAGACCCGTTTGTTGGGGAAATTCGGGAATGTTATATCCAGTCTATTATGCGGTCAATAATTTCTTTTTGTTCCCTTTGGTTGGAAAATAGATAGTACATGCATTACATAAGCAGGGTTGCTAGTCGGACGTGTCAAAATATATGCAAGCAAGAAACCACAGAAATATATCTAGTGGTATGGGAATCTCAAAGGGGATAGATGACGTCTTAACAAAAATACAGTGTGCCATGAGTAAGAGTATTTTACCGTCAGAACGAATGAACAGAGTCGTAGCGGTTGTTGTCCAATTGTACCGTTCAGCCCGACATGAGTAAGCTCCGAAGTTGTCTCCATTAGAATCAACAGGTAAGGTGACCTTTGCCGAAGAGGTGAGGTAGCTGTCTATATTTGAACCCGACGGTAACTGACACGAGGAGACATCATCACCGTAAGAACACCAGCTTGCCACATCTGACCCCGTAGTCAAGTCTATTGACCTCTGAAAGGTCAATGTACTTGTCGAATCAGCACCGCTCACAATGGCTGCAAATGATGCCGGTTGATTGGGATCAAAGGTTGGGTTGAAATTAACACACGTCATGTCCAGTACATTCCCTATACCCAATGAAACAAAAACACATTACTAGGACTCTTGCACCACATCAGCATTTGGCAGAGTCTCGGAGCAATAATCAACCCCAAATTAAAACGTACAGAAGGATAGATTACATTACACCAAAAAAAAAAAAAAAGTGATTGACATAACCGTCTTAAATGGGAGGTGTCATTGAAAGAACCATCAAATCATTGCTTGTTTCAATGTTAAAGCCCTGTCACACATAAAGTTAGGGGCAAACCTTGCGTGAAACTTGTGAAGAATGATTTTGCCTATTAAACCGGAGGTTCCCGCATTATGGCCTCACATGACAGTACCTAGCACTTATCTCGCCCGTACTTGCCCGGAGTTGCGCACTCAAGTCCTATTTACCACAGCCAAGTTTAGGCCCTGTCACACCTTTCCGGGCAAGCTACACGAGCTTGTTGCGTGTGACCTAGGAGTTTTCCAGTATGCCGGGCAATTTTTGCGGGCGGACAAAGATTTTAGTGAGTTTCACATGCGTCTTATCTGCTGGACCCGTGCTACTTACGTTGTAAGTACATGTATTCCGTGTGACCTGCGTGTCAGCCGCATGCGTGGTGCGTGAGGGCTGACAACTCGATGAAGAAATGTCAGAGGTCCCACAGAATATCATTATCTTAGCCGCAGCCTACTGTCAACTAACCAGCAGGAAGGCAGTAACTGACTCTCAATATGCACACAATTTGCTAGTATAGCTCGCTCGACGCTAACGAAACTGGCTAGCTACACGGATGGTTTCAGTGTCGACACTTGCCAGTAAAACACCCGTATTTTGTTCGTAGAATACCCGCAGATGATGTGCGTGACCGGCGCATGGACGTAGACCACGGGCAACATACGTACTTCAAGCGGGTTTACTGCCAGTGACCTGCGTCAGCTACGGTCCTTCACTGGTGTTCTGCTTGGACCTCTGCTGGCAATCCCCGCGACTCACCCCTAACAAGTTTTGAACGTGCCCAAAAATTGGCTGCTGGTAAGTCGGACTTGCGTGTGCACCTCCGGGCAACTACGGGTGAGATACTTGTTAGGTACTGTCAGGTACAGGCCATTTGCGGGGAGCTCAGGGTAGCAAAATATTGCTCCCCGCAAGTCAACACGCAAGGCTTCCACGGACACGGGCCTTAAGGGCATGCTCAAAACTTGTTCCGAGTGAGTCGCGGAAGTGGGTCACACGGAATTCACGCAAGAAGAAGGTAAGTAGCACGCGCCTAGCAAATAAGACGGAAGTGCGAAACTCGCCAACATCCTTATCCGCACGCAGAAAATTAACCTGCGTGCTGGAAAATCAACACTCGCAACAAGCCCGCGTAGCTTGCCTAGAAAGGTGTGACAATGCGTTTATATGAAATTAAAAATAATAACAAGATAATAGGCAGGTACATTAATAATGTACTATTTTAAAAGGCTCTGTGAATCCTTATGTAACACATCAATGTTAGTAGCTTACTCTACTATGTTCAGGGCAATAATCGCAATCTTAAAACGAAGAGAAAAACAAAAAGAAAGACTGGACAGTATTCATGATGACCAAAGAGACTAAAAAAATAACTAATCGCATCGTGGTGCGTCATTGTGTTTCACGTACTAAGTCGGAGATGATAAAAAGAGGCAGATATAGTGCAGATATTCGCAGCACAACCTTTATACAATTTTCAGACCTCTCTAATTTTTTTTTTTTTTTATGAGTAAGAGGGCTCACAGAAAAGATTTTTTTTCCGATACATTATGGCTTCCGTGAAGACGCATCGAAAAGGTTTGTTGCGCTGCAATTACCTCGAATTTAATATTTTGAGAGGATCAGTTGATTTTTTTTTTACATCGTAAGCCAAGTTCATGGCCATTTTTTTAAACAGATCGATAAAATATGTTATCAAACTTAGCCAATTTGCATATTAATTTGGTTGCAACCTCTCACGCAGGTCACACGTAATACACGCAAGGAGAAGCACGCGTCTAGCAGTTGAGATGAAAGTGCGAAACTCGCTAATAACTGGAAAATCCCGACTCGCAACAAGTCCGCGTACCTTGCCTGGAAAGGGGTGACAGGGCCTTTATCATAATAAATGTCAGATAAATGATAGATAAATAAAAGACAAATGTCAAGAAAATTGGCAGGTATTTGAACGCCTTATGTAACACATCGTTGGTAGTAGATTACTCTATTATGTACAGGGCAATAATCGCAATCTTAAAACGAAGCGAAAAACAAGAAGAAAGACTGGACAGTATTCATGATGACCAAAGAGACTTAAAAGAAAAACAAATCCCATCTTGGTGCGTCATTGTTTTTCACGTACTAAGTCGGAGATGATAAAAAAGGAAAAGGGGGGCGTAGAGCAGACTTTCGCAGCATAACCACTATACAATTCCCACATCTCTCTTCTTTTCATTTTTTTTTAGAGAAAGAGGGCTCAGAGAAAACAATATGTTTTCCACAGATTACATTGCTTCAGTAACAACGCAAAGGAAACATTTGTTACGCTAATATAACCTCGAGTTTACCAAAGTCAACCCAAATAAATAATCGTGTAAAATAACGACTTTTAATATTGTTTTATGTGTATCATATTTATATGCAGAAATAAATCCGTGAAACATGCATTGAAAAAATTGGATGATATAACATTTCTTCTCGGAAAATATAAGAAACGAAATATATGCATATATATATATATATATATATATATACATATATATGACTTGTCTTTATAATACTCAAAATATCATTTTACGAAAGCGTTTGTCTATTTGCTTGTTTGTTTTCTTTTTTATATCAGTTTAATGAAATAAGCATCTAAACAAGGAACTTTGACTGTTATTTCCCGGACATTTCCAAGATGGAATATCGTGACAAAACTTACCAAGAACGGTCATGTTGAGGCTGAAAATGACTGCGCATCGAAGCACTAGAAATCGGAACGATTGCTCCATTTTATTTTTAATACCTATAGTCACTAATACAATGCTGCTGATCAAACTGTCATCACCCATAGAAGCACTCATATATTATATACCATGCAATGGGATGAGGTGAAAAAAAAAAATCACCAGAGACCTTCTCCTTTGTAATCCCCTGATGTGTCAGTGAAAGGTTTGTGAGGCGCTGTATGCACTATAAGATCTGCGCTTGCGTTCTGACGCGAGTTGACAGCGTCCCCGAGATCTCATTTCGTACGCGATCTCATTGCGAATTCCCTGGGATATGCTTTTGACCCATTTCCGCGCATGCGTGCATGGTCAAGGATTATGCAAATTACGTACCGGTTTTCTTCCGCACGCCGAACTTGGAGCGTGTTCAAATGTTCAAATTGCCGGGAAATGTGCACACCGCACCTCTATCATGCATATAAATGGAAGAGAAACTCTCAATCAAGGCTACGCATGAACCATTACCATCTTTGTTAAAGTTAAACCTGTCTTATCTACCACCTGTCTTCAGCGGCCATTGGTCTGTAAACTGCCACTTTGTGCGTTTCCCTGGGTGGCCGCTTTAAACTGGTTCTTCTGTAGAGCAAAACCCGCCTTCGCGACCACCTGTCTGTAGCGGCCACCTGCTGTATACGACCAATAAAAAGAATTCCTTCCGAAAGAAAAAGCATATCATTGAACCTGTCTATAACGGCCACATGTCTACAACAGCTACTTTTCGTCGGGTGGCCGTTATATACAGGTTAGATTGTAACCCCTACAGTAAAACCTGTCTTATTAGCGACCACCTGTCTATACCGCCCACATGCCGTGTACAACCACTTAACTACTTCCTCATGTTTTGTAGCAATGCTCATGCAATTCGGCACGCATGCTGTTCTTTGCAACAAGGGAAGCAGGGCATCATGTTTCGAATGTTTGGAAACTGCGTTGCCGTAGTAACGGTATATTTCATTTCTTGCGTTCCCGTTTTCGTCCTGGGTTAGACGAAAGCTGGGCAGCCTCCAAAGGCTTACTGTCTTACACAATTATTTAGATCAGCACGCAGGAGCCGGTGCTGATCGGACTTGTGTGCGCACTTCCGGGCAACTACGGGCGGTGTGACGAGACCTTGAGCATGCTCAAAACTCGTTTCGGGTGAGTCGCTCGGGTTTGCCCGCAGAGGTACACGCAGAGCACCAGTAGGAGGCCCTTAGCCGCAGTACCACTTAGGCAACTCCCACGCAGGTACTTCGCAGTTTCCGTATGTTGCTCGTAACTGAAAGCGGATCGGTTTCGAAGCTCTCACCCAGGTTACACAGAATACACGCAAGTAGCAGGTAAGTAGCCCACGTCTAGCAGGTAAGACGAAAGTAGGCCTACGGAACTCGCTAGCTCCTTGTTAGTCCGAAAATCCCTACTTGCAACAAACCCTTCGTCGGTTACTCGGAAAGGTGTGACAGGGCCTTTTATATCACGTTCATGTGTATTATAATGTGTGTGTCTGTGTAAGCATGGTTACAATGTAGCTCGTACGAATAATTATACTCGAAGACGTGGAGAAATAGCTTTGAAATAAATTATACGTATTTTTCAACGCATATTCTTGAACGTGGGAACACATCGTTTTCTAATTAATGCCTTTCTTCCCCTATTTTTCATTGTATCAAGCTACAGTGTACCTCCAGCGACCTCACCGTGATGACCGTGACCTGTACTGTTATACTCACTAGAGTGCAGGCTCAGGTCGCTCAGTGGACATTGGGCTTTACGCACTCCTTCAAAGGGCATGCTCTTATAGCATCTACAAAACTTGCAAAACTTGATTTGACTTATTTTAATGAACTATGTAAAGTGTGAGGAAGAAAATCAAGTTGGAACCTGCTCTATAAATGATCAAATCGTCCTATCTTAGGGATTGATTCGATTTCAATAATCTTTTCGCAGTTCCTCATAATCATTATCGGGAGGGTTATTTGTTGTTATTCTGCCTTGATCTGTGTAAATTGAGTCTTATCGCTAATCCAAATAACTGATTAGGATGTTAAATAATAAACATTGAGACGTGGAAACATGTTCCAGGATGCCTTTGTTTTTAATTGTTTACTATGATCTGAAGTGGGGGCCTATGTGAACTTTGCGATGGGCATATGTGACCCTGCACCACAAACCAAACAAAAAAGTCGTCAGACGCGGATCTTTAGTTAATATGATATTGAAAAGGCAGATTCTGAAAGAACAGATTCTAAGCTTTAAAATAACTCAATTCAAATAAATTCTCCTAACCTATATAAATACTGGAAAGAAAGCACACATCCCGGAAAGTGTGAACTAAGAAAAGAGGCTCTGAAGTACAGGATCTATTCAAGTACTTAATCTTTAATAACCGTGCTACATTTATAGCTTGTGCCATAAATGGGACAAAAACATGATGTTAACCACTGTAGCTCCAACAATTAAGGGTTTATCAGATTAAGCTGAAATTGAGAATGGTCTAAAACCACATTCGGACCATGATAAAAAATGTCTACCTTAAAAGCAGAAGTATCATCCTTTCAGAAGTTATTTATAGAGTTGAAAGTGAAGAGGGTGCAACGGATATTCAAGAAATGAAAGAGGCCTCTAAGAAAAACCTGATCACAATACTGTACCAAAAAAAAAAGGGGGGGGGGGTGGGAGAGGTTGTAGAAAACTGCTGAAAACCCAATTTCACATTCATGATCCCCTACACAAAAATAATGTAGTGGAAGAAAAACTCTTTCAGAAAATAATTATGGAAACTCGAAATTGACTCGGTTCACCTATTTCCCCTTTCTTGAGTCTTCACGCAAAATCAAGGGGTGCGACTTCCTTTTTGTTTGTTTTGTGATGCACGGTTACATAATATATTTATTTTCGGACGATACTTTGACAGATAATGAACACTCCCGCTGAGATCAACGTTTTTCAAGTTATTTTTTGACAGTTTGAAAATCACGGCTGAGCATTTTGCTTGCTACTGCCTGTGCAGACTAGTTAAGATATTTCCTGATATCATTATATTGCTATCGTGTCATGCATGATCTGTGTCAACTTAGCCGTTTCGCTTATTTATAAAAAAAAAAACTGATTATGATGTTTAAACAATAAATGCTGAGGCATGGCAGCACGTTCCGGGGTGCCTTTGTTGTTGTTTACTCCGCTATGATAATGAAGTAGGGCGTATATGACCTTTCGCGATGTTTTTTTTTTTTCTGACAAAACTTTAGACATATAATGAACATCCCTGGTAAGATGGACGTTTTCCAAGTTGATTTTGGCATAGTATATATTACAGCTTAGCATTTTGCTTGCAGCTATAGTACTTTGTGCAAACTAGTTGAGATAAGGTTGTCATCACTATGTCGTGTGTACATTACATACAGAGACGCATAATTATGTTACCCTGCATCACAAAACCAAGTCGCACAACATGGATTTTTAGCTTAGGGCAGATTCTGAAAGAGCAGACTTTAACCTTATAAATGATTTGTAACTCTACTCAAATGGACTCTCCTAATCTATCTATTAGAAGCAAATTCACATTGTACATAAGTTTTTAATGAGAAAAGAGGCTTTAAAGTGTAGGGCCTATATCAAGGTACTTAATAGCAGTGGCGTATCTAGGGGGGGGGGGGGGGCAAGGGGGGCACGTGCCCCGGGCGCCACTCCTTGGGGGCGCAAAAGAAAAAACGAAGAAGAAGAAAAAAAAAACGAAAAAAGAAAAAGAAAAGAAAAAAGAAAAGAAGAAGAAGAAGGAGAAGAAGAAACTCACCGGAAAGGGGGGGGGGGGGGGAGGAAGAATGGTGGGGGGGGGGGCAGAAAACGAAAAAAAGAAGAAGATAAAAACAAAACATAATGATGACTCGGACAAAATGACAATGTTTATTGTGTTCACACAAGAATTCCATGTTATGTAAGCTGAAATACAACAATTTTCGGCTCGCTCGCTGCGCTCGCTCTCTAAATGTCATATAGAAGAAGAAGGTAAGAACAAAATGTGATGATGACGCGGACAAAATGACAATGTCTATTGTGTTCACACATGTCATTTTATATTTAGCAGGCAAAATGTTTCACGGAGCAGGCGCCAGCGGTTTCGAACATACGGGGGGGGGGGGCGCCAAAAAAATCAAACAAAATAAGAACAAAACGTACTGATGACGTGGAAATATACAAATTTCGGCTCACTCACTCGTACTAATTTAGAGTATTTCTTCAAGTCCTCAGTTTGTTGGTAAAAATCGTTATCTATAAGGCCGTCACTATATCTTGATTAATTAGAATTGTAAGATTTGATAAACAAAAAATGACAAGAGTTCCATGTTTTGTAAGCTGAAATACAAAAATTTTCGGCTCGTTCGCTGCGCTCGCTCGCCAAAATTTATCAAAACAAAAAGGAGATAAGAACAAAACGTGATGATGACGCGGAAATGTACAAATTTCGGTTCACTCGCTCGTACTAATTTAGAGTATTTTTTCAAGTCTTCAGTTTGTTGGTAACAATCGTTATCTATAAGGCCGTCATTATATCTTGATTAGAATTGTAAGATTTGATGAGCAAAAAAATACAAGAGTTCCATGTTTTGTAAGCTGAAATACAAAAATTTTCGGCTCGCTCGCTGCGCTCGCTCGCCAAAATTTATCAAAACAAAAAGGAGATAAGAACAAAACGTGATGATGACGCGGAAATGTACAAATTTCGGCTCACTCGCTCGTACTAATTTAGAGTATTTTTTCAAGTCTTCAGTTTGTTGGTAAAAATCATCATCTATAAGGCAGTCATTATATCTTGATTAGAATTGTAAGATTTGATAAGCAAAAAATGACAAGAGTTCCATGTTTTGTAAGCTGAAATACAAAAATTTTCGGCTCGCTCGCTGCGCTCGCTCGCCAAAATTTATCAAGAACAAAACGTGATGATGACGCGGAAATAAAATACAAATTTCGGCTCACTCGCGCGTCCATGGGGGCATTTCATGAAGCAATTTGTCAGATATTTCGTCTGACAAACTGTTAAAAGCTGAAATCCTTGCCTCTGATTGGCTGAAAGCAAATTTTGTCCGACAAGTTGTCGGACAAAATGCTTCATGAAATGCCCCCCATTTAGAATGTTTTTTAAAGTACTCAGTTTGTTGGTATAGATAAATCGTTATCTATAAGGCCGTCACTATCTTGATTAGAATTGTAAGATTTGACAAGCAAAAAATGACAAGAATTCCATGTTTTGTCAGCTGAAATACAAAAATTTATCAAAATTCATTACATTTAAATCACCCTCAAAAGACCCCTTTTAAGGGCTTGAAAAGCATATCATGTGGACTTTGCTTAAAGTCCCTACCGGGATGGGGTTGGGGTTGAACACTAGTCTTTTTCAGAAATTAGGGGCGCAATTTTCGCGCTTGCCCCGGGCGCCGTTTTCCCTAGATACGTCACTGCTTAATAGGCCTACCTAGCTGTTCAAGTAATTGGACAAAAGACAGTATGTTACAACACCATAGCAAAAAAAAAAAAAGAATAAGGAATAAGGGATTATCAGATTAAAGCTGATATTCAGTATGCTCTGTTCACACATTCTAGCCATGACTGTATACTAACTTTCAAAGCTTTGCCATCATTTTATAGGGGAAGTGTGGGAGAGTTGAGCCACTGGGAGAGTTGATCCAGGCCACCTCACATCTTCATAGTGACTGACAGCAGTCAGCTGCTGCCATTTCTTGTTCATGCCTATGATTAACTATATACCAGTGTATGAGGCAGCGACGTTGGACGAAGCATGACAAAATAGTCAAAGAAAAACCATTTTTGGTCACAAAAAGTGAATGTCCACTTGTCAGATATGTGGTTTTCTCTCACACCTATGGTAGAGGATAAGTGCGAATCAGTTGGAGTAGCAGATAGTCTGTATATCATTTGTTTCTTTCAGCAAATTTCAACATGTTTGGTGTGGTCACTTTCATAGGTTTTGAGGGTTAGTTTAAATGGCGACTGTGGGGAGAGTTGTGCCAACGTGTCGAGGGAGAGTTGTGCCATGGCTAAACCCTGTATTCCAATGGCTCAGCCCTCAGGTGGCTCAACCCTCCCTTCAAGTGGCTCAATGGGTGTCATTTTTTGGTCAAAGAAACGGGTCTGCAATTGGATGAGGTGAGGAATATTGGAAAGGTATGTGGTGTTCTTGCCAGGGGTGACGCCCTACAGGCGGTTTCTTCTTCCTAACACCAACAGTTGACTTATTACGTAAATCCAATCAGGGTGCATCTAAAAATCCTGATCATGTGATCGTAGGTGGACCCTAACAACATCCACATTATCCATCTGATGACCCGTAAGTCAAACAGATGCCCCGCCCCCTCTGTTACCATTACACCATCTTTCCTTAGATAGGTTTCCATAGTCATTTTCTTTTATAAGCCTGAACTTCTTAATATGATAGTAGGGCCTATAGCATAGTGGCTCAACTCTCCCAACCCCGTGGCTCAACTCTCACCACATCAAGGGAGACTTGAGCCATTTTGCAAAATATTTTTTGTTGAAGTGTCACCCCCAAGTTGTTTGTGCTAGGTGTCTTATTGGGCTATCATATTATGCCTGAATAGTTGTAGTATATACCAGCGAACGAATAATCCATAAATTGTGTATAGTTATTGAACAATATCACTAAATGTAAAAAGTGGCTCAACTCTCCCACACTTCCCCTACAAGGTATTAGAGTTGAAAGTGAAAAGTGTGTTAAAGGTTTTTTTTTTTTCTTTTTTAATGGAATGAAAGGGAACCCCTACAACGTACTTAATTGCAGTATTCTTCAAGGAAAAGGTGTTCTAGACAAAAAAAAAAATGATAACAAAAAAATCCATTACATTCACAAACTTTAGAATTGTATGGAAGCTGGATTGCGGTCATGTAGTATCATAGTACAGAATCAGCAATACTCTGACCGGGTTCCAAACTACAAGTTTTGCAACTTATTTCACATAAAACAAGTCAAAAGTTAATATTTGATGAAGAATTTTGTGCAATTCAATTGCTAACATGTGAAAATTGACACCAATTCTCTAATTGTTATGAGTTATTTGAACTTATACTGCGGTTTTATGAAACTATTTCCAATATCCCACAGCTTTGTTGTGTCTAATTGTAATGAAACTTCAATCATTCTGTTGATGTCGCGTTATTCATCAAACCAACTTAAACATGGAGTGGAATTACAGTCTGCTTTCTACTTCAGAGGAACTTAATTCTTTAAGAACCCTATACTTGCAGATCAAAAGCAATCAGGACCTGTTGTGAGGTGATTCTTGTTGTATTTCAATTTTACTATATCTTTTCTCTTCTAGCAGGTTAATTATGCAGATGATAGTGACTTTGAGGATAAAGCAAAGTGTTAAAATAATCACTGTCGCTGAGTTATGAATGCAATCTAGTACGATTAGAACATGCACATGCATCATAATGATTAAGCGGACTCCTTTCTTATTGGGGGAAACTGGGACCATGGCAGTGTGGGCTCCAATTCTTGCACCAAAAAAAAAAAAAGTGAAAGGAAGCGGAAAAAAAAAGAGCTTTGATAGGAGAGCATAGGTTGGGAAGAAAGGTCAGCTTTGTTGTCTTTGTTCTTGATGGACATTGTATTCTTAATCAGTGCATGAAGCTACAACACAAGGTGGATGGTGTATCTCCCATGATAAGTGTTCTGTAAGCACCTAGCACGTTAGCTTATCCACTTATAACCAGTTCGGGGCATATAGTCTAAATCTGAGACCCTTTGCCAACTGTAGACCCTTCCACAAATGCGTCATCCACGGTGGCGAAGTCGACGCCTTTGCCGAACTATCCTGTTCAACCTACTCCTCGAAATTTGTCGTTAGACGTCGTTAATATTCTTGGAAGAAAAAACAAAGTACAGGCATATTGTCGGGAAGCCATACTTAAGGGCTACTGCACTCTCCAGTAGACACCCTGTCAAAATAAGAAACTTGTTCAAAAAATGTGTAGGTTTTCACCAACATAATTCAATTTTTAAAGCCTAAATTAGCATGTAATGTGTCGAGTTTTTTTTTTTCTAGCATCTGAAGATCCTGACGAAGAGTGCTAGTTCTGTTTATGGCTGAGAAATGAATTACGAAAGAAAGTGTTAATGTTTCCATTTCATTTAGCCGTCAAACAGTGTATGCGGTCGTTTTTTATTCACTTTGATTTCACATGAACTTGAACTTGATTAATGTGTCATCACTAAAGACGAACTTGATCATTTTCCTTTTTAGGATCTCTGTGGAAATGAGGTTATATAACAGTATTATCATTATTATTATTATTATTATTATTATTATTATTATTATTATTATTGTTTATTCGGCTTTCATTCACATATTTCATAGTACATATTTCGAAATCAGAACATACACTGGAGTGGTAAGGGTGCACCAGGTTGGGCAGCCCGGGACTGGAAAGAGCCACCTAAATGACTAGGGCCCTCAGGCCATCCTCCCGAACCCACATGGTGCACCCAAAATAGTCAGTTTACAATATAAAAAAATACAAATTTCATTAACAGGCATACATTTAAACAAAAACAAAAACAAAACAGCCGTTTCTTTGTAAGTGTCAATTAAGATGTGTAACTACCAATCTTTCTTATTCCATTCAAATATCAGAGGCCATTTTCTACATAAAAAAAACTAAGAAAGAATATTAATAATACTTTGCACATTTGTCAACTCTTGAATGGCTACAGACATCAAAACCTGACTCACTTACAAATACATGCAGTTAACGCACAATGCATAAATATGAAGTTTCCATATACACCATATATGTTCCCTTACAGCATTTCATTTTGACTTCATTATATTTGGACAATTAACAAAACAGAACTGCAAGAGAGAGAGAGAGAGAGAGAGAGAGAGAGAAAGAGAAGAAGATAAACAGAAAAGAAAAGAAAAACATCATAAATAACTAAATATCTAACTTAACGTACCCAACCCAACGCAACACCCAGGGAGCCAGCTCAACCAGCAATGCATAAATTTGAAGTTCCCATATAAACCATATTCCCTAATAGCATTTCATTTTAACTCCGCTATATTTGGACAATTAACAAAACAGAACTGCAACAGAGAGCGAGAGAAAGAGAAGAAGATATATAGAGAAAAACATTATAAATAGCTGAATATTTAACTCAGCGTACCCAACCCAACCCAACACCCAGGGAGCCAGCTCAACAAGCAATGATTATACTGCATGCTTTCTATTGGGAAAAAAAAACAAAGCAAAAAAAAAACAAACAAACAAACAAACCTACCATGGCAATGTACCGCTGCGGCGGCTCAACATTGGACAACTGTACACTCTGCTCACTAATAATCACATGTGCCATATCTCAAATCAAATGTCCATAACCCGAGTAAGGTATTGGAATAAACAATTTCCATGATTTTCGTTAAAGAATGATATTACCATGGCAACACAATGTTTGACATGAAGAAAAAATATGGGAAAAATATGGGAAAAAAGATGAAATATGCACAAATATATAGGGACTATCACAGTAACAGTATTCTTACCTAATAGACAGCGTTCCTAAACTGAAACAGCCATCGACACATATTCTTTTTAAACATCTCAATGTGAATATGAAAAAAAAATCCTTACTTTAATTTTAAGATGATGTCAAAGTTATGTGTTGTACATGCTGATAATTGCATATGTTACTTTTATGTTCGAGTGAGAATTATAGACTGTTATGGTGATATCTTTCTTGAGAACAAATTAACAGCACCATTGACTATAGTGGGTTAAAAAGTGAGCCTAATCCGCTTCTTCAGTGGTCATGTCAAGCAATATTTCTGGAAAAAAAATGTTTGTAGGTTTGATGGTCATGTATATAAATATATATATATTTTTGCAATTGAAGTTTTCGGCTGATGCCAATTTTTCACTGTCAGAGTTTTTACGAATGTTAGAAATAAGGAATGCACCTACCTCTAGGAAAACAACAAAAAAGAAGTAATAGAAGAACAGTGATAAAATGGGTCTTTTCACACGTACCGAGTTGCTTAATTACAAACTTGATTACAAACTTGTTTGCAACTAAGTTTCAAATCACAGTCCATTCACACGCAGGAAGAAGCTTCGCGGATTCTGCGTTTCTGAATATCAAAGAGAGGATGAGAGGTGTGTTTTCTTTCCACGTTCCCGTCAATCACTCTTGGACTTTAAGCTTTTGGTTAACTCAACTCAAATGGACTCTCCTAATCTATCTCTAGAAATGAAATCAAAGCTTTGAAGTGTTGGGTCTATTCAAGCACCTTTAATATCTAGCTATTCAAGTAATGGGACAAAGGACAGGATACAAAGCATCATAGCAAACACAATGAAGGGATTATCAGATTAAAGCCGAACTTCGGCATGCTCTGTTGATACATTCTATCATGACTGTATACTAACTGTCACAGCTTTATCATCATTTCTTACGAGGTATTAGAGTTGAAAGTAAAAAGTGTGTATTTTTTTAAGGGAATGAAAGGCACCCTACGACGTACGTAATTGCAGTATTCTACAATGAAAAGGTGTTCTAGAAAAAAAAATCAACAACAACAAAAATCAATTGCAATCACAAACTTTAAAATTATGTTGAAGCTGGATTAGGTTTTGTGATGAGCGGCCATGGAGTATTGTGGCACAGAATCAGCAATACTTTGACCGAGTTGTAAACTACAAGTTTTCAAACAAATTTCACATCAAAAAGGTCAAATATTAATAATTGACGAAGAATTTTGTGCAATTCAATTCGCAACATATGAAGCATGACACAAACAATCTAATTGCTATAAGTTATTTGAACTTATACTGCGGTTTTACGAAACCATTTTCAAGATCCCACATCTTTGTTGTGTCTACTTGTAATGAAACTCCAATCATTCGGTTGATGTTGATTTATTAATCAAACCAATTGAAACATGAAGTGGAATTACACTCTGCTTTCTACTTCAGAGGAACTTAATTCTTTAAAGAACCTTATATAATTTGCAGACCAAAAGCAATCGGCAACTGATGTGAAGTAAATCTTTGTGGTATTTCAATTTCCGTGTTTCTTTTCTCTTCCAGACTGATTTCAAGCAGATAAATTATTCAGGTGATAGTCATTTTGAGGATAAAGCAAAGTCTTAAAATAATTACTGTCGATGAGTAATGAATGCAATCTAGTACGATTAGAACATGGATATGTATCATAATGATTAAACGGACTCATTTTATCTTGAAGGAAACTGGGACCATGGCAGTTAGGGCTCCAATTCTTGCACAAAAATTAAAAAAAAAAAGTTAAAGGAAGCGACAAAATAAAGCTTTGATAGGAGAGCATAGGTTGGGAAGAAAGGTTAGCTTTGTTGTCTTTGTTCTTGATGGACATTGTATTCTTGATCAGTGCATGAAGCTACAACGCAAGGTGGATGGTGTATCTCCCATGATAAGTGTTCTGTGAGCACCTAGCACGTTAGCTTATCCACTTATGACCAGTTCGGGACATAATTATAGTCTAAATCTGAGACCCTTTGCCAACTGTAGACCCTTCCACAAATGCGTCATCCACGGTGGCGAAGTCGCCGCCTTTGCCGAACTATCCTGTTCACCCTACTCCTCGAAATTTGTCGTTAGACGTTGTTAATATTCTTGGAAGAAAAAACAAAGTACAGGCATATTGTCTGAAAGCCATACTTAAGGGCTTCTGCACTCTCCAGTAGACACCCTGTCAAAATAAGAAACTTGTTCAAAAAATGTGTAGGTTTTCACCAACATAATTCAATTTTTAAAGCCTAAATTATCATGTAATGTGTCGAGTTTTTTTTTTTTTTTTTTTTTTTTTTAGCATCTGAAGACCCTGACGAAGAGTGCTAGTTCTGTTTATGGCTGAGAAATGAATTACGAAAGAAAGTGTTAATGTTTCCATTTCATTTAGCCGTCAAACAGTGTATGCGGTCGTTTTTTATTCACTTTGATTTCACATGAACTTGAACTTGATTAATGTGTCATCACTAAAGACGAACTTGATCATTTTCCTTTTTAGGATCTCTGTGGAAATGAGGTTATATAACAGTATTATCATTATTATTATTATTATTATTATTATTATTATTATTATTATTATTATTGTTTATTCGGCTTTCATTCACATATTTCATAGTACATATTTCGAAATCAGAACATACACTGGAGTGGTAAGGGTGCACCAGGTTGGGCAGCCCGGGACTGGAAAGAGCCACCTAAATGACTAGGGCCCTCAGGCCATCCTCCCGAACCCACATGGTGCACCCAAAATAGTCAGTTTACAATATAAAAAAATACAAATTTCATTAACAGGCATACATTTAAACAAAAACAAAAACAACACAGCCGTTTCTTTGTAAGTGTCAATTAAGATGTGTAACTACCAATCTTTCTTATTCCATTCAAATATCAGAGGCCATTTTCTACATAACAAAACTAAGAAAGAATATTAATAATACTTTGCACATTTGTCAACTCTTGAATGGCTACAGACATCAAAACCTGACTCACTTACAAATACATGCAGTTAACGCACAATGCATAAATATGAAGTTTCCATATAAACCATATATGTTCCCTTACAGCATTTCATTTTGACTTCATTATATTTGGACAATTAACAAAACAGAACTGCAAGAGAGAGAGAGAGAGAGAGAGAGAAAGAGAAGAAGATAAACATAATTCAATTTTTAAAGCCTAAATTATCATGTAATGTGTCGAGTTTTTTTTTTTTTTTTTTTTTTTAGCATCTGAAGACCCTGACGAACAGTGCTAGTTCTGTTTATGGCTGAGAAATGAATTACGAAAGAAAGTGTTAATGTTTCCATTTCATTTAGCCGTCAAAAAGTGTATGCGGTCGTTTTTTATTCACTTTGCTATCACATTAATGTGCCATCACTAAAGACGAACTTGATCATTTTCCTTTTCAGGATCTCTGTGGAAAAGAGGTTATATAACAGTAACAGTATTCTTACCTAATAGACAGCGTTCCTAAACTGAAACAGCCATCGCCACATATTCTTTTTAAACATTTCAATATGAATATGAAAAAAAAACATTCCTTACTTTAATTTCAAGATGATGTCAAAGTTATGTGTTGTACATGCTGATAATTGTATATGTTACTTTTATGTTCGAGTGAGAGTTATAGACTGTTATGGTGATATCTTTCTCGAGAACAAATTAACCGCACCATTGACTACAGTGGAAAAAAAAGTGAGCCTTATCCGCTTCTTCAGTGGTCATGTCAAGCAATATTTCTGGAAATTTTTTTTTTGTAGGTTTGATGGTCATGTATATAAATAAATAAATAAATATATATATATATATATATATATATATATATATATATATATATATATTGCAATTGATGTTTTCGGCTGATGCCAATTTTTCACTGTCAGAGTTTTTACGAATGTTAGAAATAAGGAATGCACCTACCTCTAGGAAAAAAAAGTCATAGAAGAACAGTGATAAAATGGGCCTTTTCACACGTACCGAGTTGCTTAATTACAAACTTGATTACAAACTTGTTTGCAATTAAGTTTCAAATCACAGTCCGTTCACAAGCAGGAAGAAGCTTCGCGGATTCTGCGGTTTTGAATATCAAAGAGAGGATGAGAGGTGTTGTTTCTTTCCATGTTCAAGTCAATCACTCTTGTTGCCTGTGTAGTGGCGCAGGTTTTCTCCGGAAGTGATTGAAGGGTCACGTAAGCTCCACCCCCCAAAACTTAAATAGAGGACAATTGAGCTCACAAGCTAGTTTCGTTGCTTAATTCTGGTGAAACGTGATTGAAAAACACCTCCGGACCGTGATTTGAAACTTAATAGTAACTAAGTTTCAAATCGATTCCAGTTCCCATTCACGAGGCAAATTTGCTTAATTACAAAATTGATTTGAGTTTGCGTTATTACAAAACTGTTTGAAATTAAGCAACCTCGGTACGTGTGAACGCTCGGATTGAAAACTGGGGCTCCGCCGAGACAAATACACAAACAATGACTACACATATTTGTAATGAGCTCGCCGTGTTAGCATGCAGGTGAACGTCAACATGACAAACCGGGAGAGGTGACTGATCATGAGGGTGATATATTAAACACTCTACCGAAAATGGTGATAAGTGTACGTTCAGTTTGGTACATGAATCAGTGTATCCATTTTGAACGTAATGGCTAACTCAATGAATTTAGAAAAATGAGAGCAGGTTGAGTAGCACTATAATATGTAGACTTTAGCGTCGCATGGTCATTTATGTATTGTGGCGTTAAAAAGAAGCACATACAACAACGTGTAGGTCCAAATGTGACACACAATATGAAAAGTTCGATAACCTGTCGATATATCAACCTTCAAAACGGCCATTTGTTCGTCTCCCTTGAATGACCGCTACGTACAGGTTTGACTGTTTATTGAATGCCAAGGATATAGCGCTAGGTGCAAAGAAGAGACTACCGTATTGACAAAAAGATGATGCATTTATCAATTTTGTATGTATTTCTTCGCATATGTATTTATTTGTGTATTAATAAACCTTGCAACATCTGTATATTTTCAAGTAGGTATTTACGTAATCTTTCGTAACCACGCCGATGGATGAACAAATAAGACAACTGCAGAATGACATAAGCTAACCAACTAACCGACCATTAAAGTAGAGCAACAGTTTGACTTTTGTCAGAAATGCTATTTTCCAATGTGTTTTTTTTCTTTATTTTTTCTTTCCATGGCTCGGCAATTCGATTCTCCATTAGAAGATACACTCATCTAATTATCTGATAATCATATGAATGGTAATATGTGTTGCTCTTATACTATACTTCGAATATGTATACATGATATGTATTGCATCAATGAACATTTAGCTGCTACATATATGGCTGTGTTTATCAACTTTCCCCAGTTTAAACGACTTTCGAAAGCCCTTTCGATAGCCCTTTCCATAGCCCTTTCCATAGCCCTTTCGAAAGCCCTTTCCATAGCCCTTTCGAAAGCCCTGTCCACTCCCTGTACTATCAATGTGCCGCTTGTTTTCGTCGGCTGCGTTTATCAACTTTCGATAGCCCTTTCGATAGCCCTTTCCATAGACCTTTCGAGAGCCCTTTCCAAAGCCCTGACTGCCTGTACTATTAATGTGCCGCTTGTTTTCTAAGAAGGGACGGCGAAAAGCAATTACCATCATAAAGACATATCTTCCTTTGAGAGTGACGAGTCATGATACAATGCCACATGAATCAATTGTCTTCCTATCTGTGAGGCAGCTCCAGTTTAGCACATACTTCAAATATTTCTGAGTGGCGGCATGAGACATGGGATCAAAGGGAATGGGACTGTTGTTACTCTATTTCTCAAACCTTGTTGGTGAGAGAAACACCTCCTTGTTCCAAGCATATGCGCGCATTACACACAGCTGTATGTATACACCTGTGTACACGTACTCGTGTGCACTTTACGTGGCGCGCGTCAGAAACTGGAAACGCATGGTTGCGTAACCGCAGTTGGGCGACCTAAAGGGCTTTCAAAACAGCTTTGCGTTATCAACTTCGAAAGGCTTTTACAAACAGGTTTCTGATAACCTGTTTAGGAAACATGTTTGGATCGTCACAAATTTCGGGCTTTCGAAAAGGCTTTCCTGAAGGGCTTTCAAAACAGCTTTGCGTTTATCAACTCATGAAAATTCCTTGAAAGCTGTTTGGATAACCTGTTTCTGCCGAGAAAGGAGAGTTGATAAACGCAACCTTTCGTAAAAGGCTTTCCTAAAGGGCTTTCAAAACAGCTTTGCGTTTATCAACTCGTAAAAATTCCTTGAAAGCTGTTTGGATAACCTGTTTCTGCCGAGAAAAGGAGTTGATAAACACAGCCATAGAAATACATACATTTGCATAATTATGCCTATTATTGATAGCTAGTGTACAGACTGAATTAAGGTTATGAAGCGAAACACAACGTCTTGTCACGATGGAACAGATACGTATGCGATGTTTGTATTAAATTGTTTCTTAAAAAAACCACATCAGTATAATTCATTTGTTGTGTACCTAGGCCCATACATTTGCTATATAATACTAATTATATCCAAGAGTTACACACATTGTCATAATACGACATAATACGAAATACATATTTGGGGTTCTATTTCAATGCTAACTAACTCACAAGATCTGAGACAGACACCTGCTTTAAAATGATGCAAGCAAATCCGTATAATACATGTAATGTAGTCTGGGTACACCGTGTACATTTAAAAGTGTATTGAGCACAAACATGACATGAAATATAATACAATGAAAAAAAAATACTATCAAATTTAGAATGTGAGTAATGGAAGAATCAGTTTTGGCTTTTACTTGGAATCACAAATGATCTGTGATCATAAGTCTCGATTATTACTCTTTATTTCATATTGATTTATACACTGTATCGATATCTCGTTCAAGCTGTTTCACAACACTGGTTCAGTATATTTAGATGTGATGACCATTTCAATGTATAAACGCCTGTGACCTTATAGCAAACGAGCGAACAGACTTATTAAAAAAAACATCAAAGCAAACACGAGGCATCTAGTAATCAAACCTAATGAGTGGACAATTTTCGAGATTTCAATAATTCAAATTTTGATGCTTGTTACAATAAGAACAGCGCCTACCTTTCTTTACAACTTACAACTTATTTTTTTTTAAGGGGCAAAATGGATTTTTCCCAACTATCGGCAAAATCGCTTAATAAAACTAGATGTTTTCACATCTCCAGAAAAATATTACGGACGCTCTGCTACACGTCATGATTTTACTAAATTGTATGTCACTACGTGATATACAGGTGAAAACAGGACAAGTTTATCATTTTTTTTTCTTTTATTCGATGCAAAGGGTATCCAATAACCAGACCAGGGTCCAGACAATAAGCACTGAATGACCCAACCTGATACATACTATTTGATAGAAAGTTTTTAGCCAAATACAACCACTGTACTTCATCTCTTTTTCTATGGTAACTACATTTTAATAGTGTTTCACACAGTGCTGCGCAGAAGACTAGTTTGATCTAGTAGCGATGGCTTGCTTTATGCTATATACGTCACTAGGTCATAGTAGTTAGTTGGCTTCCATGTTTTATTCCGATACGTTTAAAAAAACAGCCTCACTTGGCTGTTTTTGGTGCATTCGCACATCAATTGATGATACATCGCATGATACAGTTCCAACTATAACATTCACAAGAGGAAGAACACATTGATAATACAAGGAACAAGACCTAATACCTGCTCATGTTCAAAGATTGAGATAAAGGGTCACCTTTCAATAGTTCGGTATTTCTTGCGATTTGAGAAATCATCGCTGGTGCAAATGATGTAGATTCAGTAGTTTTCGTACATTATCATACCCCTGTCTGCAACCTGCAAGCCCGAGTGGAAGTTGGGTGGCTACATATCAGTCATTGGCGAATGGAATGTATGCCTGAACAGTAATCTAAAGTGTAAGGGAATGATAAAGAGTAGATTTACAAGTGGCAATGTACAGTGTGTGTTGGGGTAAATGGGAATGAAGAGATAATGATGACAAGCAGCGACTAACCGATCTGCAATTAGGTGCCGTCAGAGAACACAGTTATAAATGTTGTTCCTGGGCAGGGGTGACTTTATTTTAGCTTCAGCTCCAATTTAATGACAGCCTGTATCCTCATCTCATAGCTTTTAAACCAGCAAACTAAATGTCATACAAGGCCGTGGTTGGGGGGGGGGGGGGGGGGGCATGGGTCTCTGTTCAAGAGAAGCTGGTATATGAGTCCCCTCCATTCCCAATACCTTCTCTTTGATACCCTTAGTCATAGTTTGTGATTAAATATCCTGACCCAATAGTTTTCATTGTCATAATGAGCTCGATTAATTCTGTACAAGTATGTAAAATTATGTAAATGTTATGCTGAAATTGTATGTCTGTTAGAAATGAAATAAATGAAATGGAGTGAAATGAAGAGGAAAATTGCAACTCTTATCTAAAGAGGCTTCACAGGAAAAAGCTAATATGCTATTTATATAATCTACCGTTTTTCCTTTTTTTGGTAGATATAGATTAGTGATAAAAAAAATTGAAGTATGTTGTATAACTATTGACCTTACTTAGGGCAGATGAATCAAATAATCCTTGATAAATAACTAATTCACCACTTTCATAGTACTACTTGTCTCAATATATCCTATTGACATTCGACTCAAAAGGTCGCCAGTGATAACATTTAACACTTCAGCGAGGACTCGTTCGACTATTTTTCATGTCTACACTGCTATGTGTGAAGTAAATGCCTGTCTTCCAGGACTGGGAGTGACAGTCCGTCGGGATAAAGATTCACATTGCGTTGACGTAGGTTTTCACATAATCACTGTAGGCCTCCACAACGTCAAAGCAGAGTTCGTAACGTTCCTGAAATTGGGCAAGGAAAACATGTAGGGACAGTTTTTTATATCGGGGGGATTACGGCAGTACTAAAGATGTGAATGACACACACCAAACATTTTAGAAAAGCTCAAAGCAAACTGCATGGAACATTTCACTTGTAGACACACTAAAGTAACTTCGTCAATTGTGGAAGTAACATGTGTCATTATAACAGATATTGGTTATAACCACCACGCTTCCGCAAAAGCCACTGATGATAGAAGGGTTATAAGCTTTACTACGTAAAACTGGTCTTACACATATAACCATAATCCGATACATGATTATATTTTGTGGGCAATATGATAGCCGCTAAAATTCGAATTGTTTTCCATTGAAATGAGGAAGCCAGAAAGTATTTGGGTATGCCAAAAAACAAACATACAAATAGTAAAACAAAATAAAACAAAGGTTTAAAATCATATCTAAATCAGACCGGGACACATATCGTAAATGCTTTTTAATAGACAAAGTCAGATTTCCATCCATTTTCAGTTCACAGCAATACTCCTGAGATGCTGCCAGGCATAACTTAACACGAACATGGGATATGGCTTTGCATTTGTGTAAAGTATTCTTCTTACATCATTAACAGAAACATTGTTTTGGACATTGCATTTAAATCAGTTTATAACGTTTTCCCCCACTATTACGTCCTGACTGAGGTATAAATATTACAGAAAAAAAGAAAGATAATGCGACTGATAAATCTCCAATGAAGGAGATGTTCTCTTTGAAATAAAAAAAAAATAAGGGGGATATTATGAATAGTTTTTATTAAATTATGAGATCACCATTGCCATTAAAATCATACGCAAAAGAAGAAAACTTTAATATATTGGTGAATTTTACATTAAGAAAATATAATGACGCAAGGTGCAATGGGTCATGGATCACGTAACAGACGGTCTGCCCAGAAGAGTTCAGATTTACGTCGAAGGCATACAATCTCCTTCACGACCTCTCTACATTACCCGGAAATACAATCATATCAATTATGACTCTTTTACCAAACTATCCACGACGCCCGGTCTTGTCTTGCGAAGACGTTTTACTGCGCTGAAAACATCCATCGTTTTGTCCCGCTTCACTTTGTTGATCGTTGCCATGGCAGCCAGGAATGTGCCTGACTTTCCGAACCCGTCTCTTAAGATCGAATTGAAATGAAAAGTTAAAAGATGTAACTAGACATGAACCTGAGCTTAGTGTGAGCAATATTCTAGAACACGTCATCACTCTCATTGTTTCCACGACATTAAGCAGGGCCGCAAACCATAGGGATGTGAGTGTGTGTGTGTGTGTGTGGGGGGGGGGGGTATTTTTAGAAAGGTTCAGTCCTAAAATTCTTTCCGTCTAATAAAGCAGGGTTGGGTAGATGGGTGGGTGAGGAAAATCATTCCGCGGCCACTGTCCAAGACATTGGTTTTGGATTCGTTTCATCATTAACTTGATCCTGATAGTATTTTGCTTTGCACGAAAAAAGCAAAATCAGAGAAGAAGATCATGGTAAATTCTCCAGTCTCTCCGCCGTTTCTCCTTTGCTCTTGTCTACTGCTTTTAATTCCTGATCCTTTCTTGGGATGGTTTGTTTTGTCAATGAGTTCTCCCTCATTTTCCTCCATTGCTTGATCAAAATGTGATGAGTTTTTCTATTTTTGATGAGTTTTTCTATTATTTGTCAGATTTGCGTGGTGATTTTTACAGAAAGCCAAAAAGCCAAAAGTCAACTTCTGTTGTTTGCAGATTAAGTCAGACAATGGTAGAGGGTCAATTCAATGCTGCTCTCTGATTGGTCAATTCCCCATGACGTCATTGGAGTGTTCCGATGTAGTACCTTTTGAGACCCAACTAAATTGGATGTAGTATACCTTTTGAAACCGAACTGATTTTTAAATGTAAATTTAAACACTTTCTGCTTGGAAATTCAGCTTTTCGTTAGTATAGGTGTGAAGAGGTCCTAAAAATGAGTACATCAAGACCAAAATGTGGATTTTGATGGAAAATGGATGTAGTACCTTTTGCAACTGAGCTCTTCATATACACTGAAGAGGACATGCAGAGACGTATCTACCTTACTTTATACCCAGAACAGATCTAAAGTTTGCCTGCTGACAAAAATGAAAGGTTGTGACTTTTTGTGTACAGACGGAATGGAGAGCTGCTCAACACCTACGTCACACAGAGTTACCAATTTGTTCTACTTTCTCTAAACTTTATCGTAACTTTTGTCTAATTTTTTTTTCTGTCTAGTTTTTCCCGCCAAAATTCACATATCTACTTTTCTGATTTTTCTATTCTTATATGCGACATGATATCAGGATGGAATTCCCCTACAATGTTTTGATTTCTCCCTACGAGATTTGTGCATCTGCGTTGTTAAAATGTTAATTACCTATCATAGACACTTACTTCAATAATTGAAATTCTGTGTTTCCTGACTTGAAAACTGAATGATTCGTACCACAAACAATTGTGATAGACGGCACCTACATGCATACGATCAGTAGAGGTCGCTCTTCATCATTCTCTTCCTGTATGTGAAGGATGAGCCAACAAAAGTTGCTCTTTGATTTCGGCACACTCTGGTTTTTCGGCCAGCCGTGAAAATGATATTGCGTGAGCCTGCGTGCTTCCTGCCAAATAAATTAAATAACAATCAAAATAAAGGATAACCGCAAGAAGTTTATAGGTAGAAAGATCGACAGTCAAAAAAGTTTACCTACATTAGTTATGTTAAAAATTCAGTGAAGACTTACTTCAGTGAGTAAGTTTATATTTCAGCAAGTTTTATTTCTCCACTTGTACATAACAGAAAATAAGTATTACAATATCAAACATATTATTCATAATTCATGAAAATACAAACAAGATTTTACATAACAAGTATATTACCATGTAAAATAATACATGAATTCCATTACACATCTTTAAAATGTACTTGTGGAGGAGACCATTATCAGTAAACAAATCACTTGACCTGGATAACGGCCTTGTAACTTTTTTTTAAAGCTAAAGGAACGGAACATACACACGTAGAACAAATAACATAAATTCTTAAAGTATATTAAATGTCATTTGACCAAAAAGAACAACACAAGGTGGATTTTATAAAGACGAAAAAAACAAAAACAAACGAGAATAAGGGACCCAAATAGGAAGAGTAGAGAGAAGAGAGAAGAGAAGAGAAAAGAAGAAAAGCGATGAGATACAGTGTTCAGGAGTTGAGAGGTGACAAAAGCATTATTCTAATTCGAGTGGCACATTGCGAGAAGAACGCTTTTATAGAATGATTTAAAACATTGTAAAGAAGAACTGCGTTTAAGGTCATCATTCAATGAGTTCCATGCATCTGGACCATGATGGCTTATGGAATTTTGAGCTGTAATAAGTTTAGGATTTTCCAAATGATAATCTGTTGCATGACGGGTAGGATATGAATGAATTCTAACTAATACTAACTAACTTCGAACTGCACGACCGTACGTATTCTTAATGACTTTTTTTTTGGTCCCCGAAAGTGACCTAAGGATTTCCAAGTGGTCGATTATGTAAGAGAAGAAACATTGTGTCTGTTAACGTTGCATGGACAGAATGTTAACTCTAGACCAGTTAACGTTAACATGTGCAAGGTTGGTGAGCGCCATTCTCAAACATGTATAAGTAGATCCATCATCAGATAGAACAATATCAAATGATTTCAGTAATGCATCACTTTCAATATTCTTTTATCTAAGGCTGAACACATCCGTCATTATTTTTTAATTAGTTTCTTCATTTTGAGCCCTTCAATCGAAAAATGTCTCAACTTAATAAAAAATGGGTTAACTTGTTTTGCTACGAACTGTACATAAAACATGTATACAGCATCCCCGTCTTCCTGGGAGACGGTAGTTACCTTCTCGCTCGTGGACGTAATGTTAAGAACCCTTTTGGTGACGAAGTCCACATCTTGGTATTCTTCAAATAATTCAACCGTGAACGATCCGCACTTTTTCTTTCCTTGCGTTGGCCAGAACTGTACACACGTCTTAAAAGAATAGAGGTGAGAGTATAGATTATCGGTAAGGGAGATTGGAAAGAGAAAGCGGTGATGTTTTCGAACAAAAAGGGCAGTAAGGATACAATTATCATAAACAATATGAGTAGTGTTTTGTTCTCCCACAGAGAGAATTGAGTATTTACAGAAAGAGTTATTGTCGTTGCCTGTTTAAAACCTTTAAGACATGTTTTGGTAACAGACTTAGTCGCCCTACCTTGGATGCTTGAACAAGAAGCAATGGAACTGATTCTTTGAAACTTTATCTGATGGATATCGAAGATTTTAATGTTAGAAGCTATTCTCATTTTAATGTTAGAAGCTATTCTAAAATGATTAAAAAGACAAATACTTTTCCAATTTTCAATACCTTGTCCATTTCGTCCAGTAACACAACAGCTTGACATCCGTAGTCCCACACGAGACGTAAAATGTCAGTAACAGTTGACGACAGAGGCCACTGCGTACTGATGTAGGCGTTCTTCTTACCTTCAGACTATCGAATGAAACGTTATTTTCAATAAAAGAGCTGTATTGATGAAAGGAGGTTTGTAAGCATAAGACAAACTAAAAGTGAAGTGAAGAGAAAGCGTTACGGAATTGATCTTCACACAAAAATGATATTTTGAGTATCATTCAATTTTAAAAGTTACACATAGTAAAGATTTAAGAGTAACATTATTACGATTGTGATCTCCCCCCTACTTTTTCAGAATACAGTATTCATGTGGACGATTATTCCATAAATTCACAGGCTTTGTACATTAACATGCAAAAACAAAACAAAAATAAGTACATTTTTGGTGATTCAATTTTACCAGGGTGTAAACTATCTATATCTATTAGTGTTTATTTTCTTCATTGTTCATACAGTTTTGTTTTCAGTCGGATGACATGTCCTTCAGGGAAAAACCCAATAGATATACGTACATTGTAATCATCGTAAATTAGGGGTACGGAGGGTCTTTTCTATCAGTATGAAAACACGTAAATTTCCGTCTTTCAGTGGGCTCCAACAATTTCAGGGTTTATTCTAAAGAACGTACATTGAAGACCGATGCATTGATGTAGTCATTTGCGCCTGCGTAGTCGCCTTCCATTGTGAGGCGAGGTCGTGACCTGTCAGCTGAGTGAGTGAAAGAGAAAAAAGAGACGAATGCCTTTGCCACGACATTAAAAAAAAATATCAAGTGGAAGATACATTACAGTATATTGGTTAGACGACAAGGATATAATGGTGTAGGTGACTTTAAACCTTAAAGCATTGCTTTTCCTCTGACAACATTGCCAAACTTTATGGATGTCAATACAGAAGCTGATGCTAGTGTTTGGTTTTCCATCCTTATATTAACATTGATGGTATCAGCGTTGTTCCCAATGGTGTTCCTTTCATTATCAATATTTCCTGTCTTTCCTAGCACCGACTTTAGAACTGATGTGACAAATAACGTTAGCAACTAGGGTTAATAATCTAAGGATTAATACTTCAAAGTCCCATGCAATTATGAAAAAGGATACGATTTGGAAAAAAATCGTAGCGTTTTATCCGCCAAATGTACAGACAAGGTCCAAATATTTTTTAACCCTTTGTTCAACCCTGTTCAAGACTTTCTGACCTTTTAAAGTGCAGTTCCACACAATTTTGATAGGTAGAATAAAATTAGACGGTAAGAGTAGAAGAAATTTGACAGAATTTAGACTTCTGGACTTAATCTGGACTTAACTACAGAAGTACTGCAATGTCATGTGTCTCTACCGAAGGATAACATTGGTTAAAAAAAAAGAATATATATATATATATATATATATATATATATATATATATAACTGATGACTACGATGTTGATGGTGTCAACAACTCAACTCATAAACAACACAATCGTGATTTTTTTTTTCCGCAATGAAGAAAAAAACTCTCTTGATAAGTTGATAAACATGTTAACAATCTCCCGATTAAATCACTATTTCTATGCATTTCAACGCAAATAAGATGAAGCACAGGATGTATTATGCAAAGAAATTATGTTTCATTTGTGACCCTGCATCACAAAACCAACAGAAAGTCGCCAGACATAGATTTTTAGTTAAGGGCAGATTCTGAAGGAGTAGACTCTAAACTATAAAATGGTGTATAACTCAATTCAAATGGACTCCCTTAACCTACCTATATACTGGAAAGAAAGCACACCCTCTAGAAAAGTGTGAAATTTTGAAAAAAAGGGCTTTCAATTACAGGGTCTATTCAAGTGCTTAATCTTTACCAAGCTGTGCTTAGCTGTGCGATGAATGGGACAAAACACAGGGTGTAAACCATCGGAGCAACAACAATGAAGGGATTATCAAATCAAGCTGAAATTGAGCACGTTCTATTAACACATTCTATTCATGGTTAATGCCAACTTTCAAAGGAGTGAGCAATATCATTTCAAAAGTTATTAGACTTAAAAGCAAAGAGTGTGCAAAGGATTACAAGATATGTAAAGGGGCCCCTAAGGACAAACCTGATTATTCTACTCCCCCCCCCCAAAAAAAAAGGATGCAAAAAAAAAAAAAACCCACTGAAAACACACTTTCCCATTCATGTTGTGCTCCTAGACTTAAGAATATTGTTGAAGAAAGATAGCTCTTTCAGAAAATATGAAAAACTCAAGATTGACTCGGTTGACCCATTCTACCTTTTTTTGAGTCCTCACGTAAATCAGGGGGTGCGACTTTTTGCTGGTTTTGTGGTGCACGGTCAGATTTTGATTGTTTGTCAAAAAGGTACACCTAGAGAATGTTTGCAGTCTTCTTTGACTCTGGCGTCTTCACCTTTAAATAGCCTGTTCGAATGTTTAGCAATTGATCCTACCTCTTTGTGAAACATTAAACCCTGCAACTTTATTTGTGATTTTTATTTGAATTTTCCCGCAGTCTCAATTTATCGTCTGTTTATCATGACTCTATCAAAAGCAATAGCGGTAACTTTCGCCTTCATCTCCAATAGAGAATATCAACACTATAAAAAAAAACAAAATATACATATATTGATAAGCCTGTATAATAGTTAAAATGCACACGTGAAACAACTAACAGTGTATTGCCGAGTACAATACAAGTACACAAACCTGGCACCCTGTCTGGAAAACGGTTCTTTTTCACGTTGTCTGGTCTCAGTGCAGAATGAGTCGTCAGATTAGCTCCACCTGGTGTGATGTAGTCCAGCAGCTGTTTCCAAAGATGACAGCCGTTAACAACTTACAAGTCGATGGATACTTGGCAGTGCATACATCATAATTATAGTTGTAATATGTGTGGTACCCGATAATGTAACACACCCATGGTTTTCTTAAGAATCTCACAAAACCCCAGAGACACTTATGCATTGTTACAGGGCCTAATTGTATCCCCCGAACAGAGTTCGGAGGATACTATCGATTTGGCCTCGTCGCGCCGCGTCCGCCGCCGCCGCAGCCGCAGAGATTTCTTTGTGAGCGCTCTACCAGCTGCGTTTCTTCTCCGATCATCTTCAAATTTGGCATGAAGGTGTATTATGGTTAGACAAAGACGCCTATTGTTTTTGGTGATGGCGCCCTCGCTTGTTTCGTCTTTATACATGAAAAGGTAAATTCAATAGGGTCTGCTTGTGAACGCTCTACTGGCTGCAGTTCTTCTTCGATCATAATTCTTCAAATTTGGCATGAAGGTGTATTATGATATTTAAAGACGAAGACGCTTATTGTTTTTGGTGATGGCGCCCTCGCTTGTTCCGTCTTTATACATGATAAGGTAAATTCAATAGGGTCTGCTTGTGAGCGCTCTACTGGCTGCAGTTCTTCTTCGATCATCTTCAAATTTGGCATGAAGGTGTATTATGATAAGACGAAGACGCTTATTGTTTTTGGTGATGGCGCCCTCGCTTCTTCCGTCTTTATACATGAAAAGGTAAATTCAATAGGGTCTGCTTGTGAGCGCTCTACTGGCTGCAGTTCTTCGATCATCTTCAAATTTAGCATGAAGGTGTATTATGGTATTAAAGACTATTGTTTTTGGTGATAGCGCCCTCGCTTGTTCCGTCTTTATACATGAAAAGGTAAATTTTAAAGGGTCTGCTTGTGTGTGTGACGCTGGCCTTGTTTCTTGACCAATTTTTTTTTTTTTTTTTCAAATTTGGTATGTAAATATATCATAGTCAAATCTATACATCTATACCTATTGATGATACTGCCCTCACTGTTCCACCTTTTACAGGGTCAAAGGTCACCTTGATCATGTCAAAATTTGCAAAAGATTTTATTCTGACTTGCTAGGGAGGAGTATGGGTGATCATTTTACATGAAGGACACAACAGTTTGTGATGACGGCGCCCTCAGTGTTCCGACTTTGGATGCCAATGCACATTTCTTGTGTGTGCTCTATCAGCCACATTTCTTATAAGATTTTCTTCAAATTTGGCGAAAAGGTGCATTATAGTAAAATGAAGATGCCCATATGCCAATAAACGTGATCCAAGATTGCCATGGGTGTCAAAGTCATTATTACGTTCAATTAATCGTAAAAATAATTTGTATTATGTAAGTAAGGCTAAAAAAAACACAGCAATCCCGTGATAAGTATACTGCATACAAAAATACTCTCACTATGGTATTGCGCAAAGAAAAAAGGAATTATTATATGAGAAAATTAGATTTGTTTTAAAAATGATATGCGTAATACTTGGAAATTGATAAATGAAACATTGAATAAGCATAAGGAAAGCAATGTTATTTCTAAAACTAAGAATGATGGATTTGAAATAAAAGATTTACGTATGATAGCAGAAATATTTAATTCACATTTTTCAACTGTTGGCCGGAATCTTTGTGCAAATGTTCCGTTGTCTACTATAGAATTTTATGATTATCTGGATTTAGGTAATCAAAATTCAATCTTTTTTCCCCTGTAACAGTATATGAGATTTTAGATATTATTCATAATTTACCTTCTGAAAGAAGTTCTGGTTATGATGATATTGATAATATACTGTTAAAAAATATAATACCTTATATTGTTGATCCTTTGTTTCATATTTTTAATTTATCAATATCACAAGGGCAGGTACCAGATGTTATGAAAATATCAAAAATAGTTCCAATTTTTAAAAAGGGTAATAGGGAAGAATTGAATAATTACAGACCTATTTCACTTTTGCCTAATATATCTAAAATATTAGAAAAGATAATATATTCTCGAGTTATAGATTTTTTAAATAGAAATGACATTTTGTCAAAATATCAATTTGGATTTCGTAAGAAACATAGCACAGCACATGCAATATTATCTTTCACTGAAAAAGTATCTCGAGCAATTGATAAGTTTCAACATACTGCAGGAATCTTCCTGGACCTCTCCAAGGCCTTCGACACGATTAACCACGACATTCTTCTTTATAAACTTAATCATTATGGTATACGTGGGAAGGCCTTGGAGTGGTTCAGATGCTATTTGAAAGACAGAAAACAATTCGTTTGCATAAACAATGAAAAATCTTCTTTGCGCTCAATTGATTGTGGAGTTCCACAAGGAAGTATACTAGGGCCGTTACTTTTTATTATCTACATCAATGATTTTCCAAAATCTTCAAATGTTCTTTCTTTTATATTATTTGCAGATGAGTCTAATCTTTTCTTTTCTCATTCAAATCCTCATACATTAGTTGATGTCATGAATATAGAATTGAACAAGATAATGCAATGGCTAAGAGCAAATAGATTATCGCTTAATTTGCAGAAAACAAATGTGATGTTGTTTAGTAATACCCTTGATAAATTGCCACATGATATAATTTTTGAAAATGAAGTGATAAAACAGGTCTATTCTGTTAGATTTCTTGGTGTAACTGTAGACAGTAAGCTTTCATGGAAACAGCATATAGATTGTATATGCCGCACTATTTCCAGTAACACAGGTGTAATTAATAAAGTAAAGTTTTGTTTTTCTGTTAAAAAGTTGCTAATGTTATATTCAACGTTAATTTTACCTTATCTAACGTATGGAATTATAGTATGGGGTAATACACATTAAAGGGTGTGTACAGTTCTGGTCGAGGTGAAGATTTAGCTTTTAACGTTTGGCGAGATATTCAGAAACCATTCTGTAAGATGTCAGAGAGCATGCAGTTCTAAGGGGTATCAAAAGTTTATTAGATGAAAATCGGTTTTGAAATGGCTGAGATATCCAAAGACAAGGTGAAACAAAGAGATCCTAATAAAGTTGTGGCATGTCGCCTTTTATTATTAGCACTTTTTTGGATATCTCAGCCATTTGAAAACCAATTTTCATCAAATAAACGTTGAATCCTTCTTAAAATTCCATGCTCTTTTATATTTCATAAGAGGCTTTTCATTACCTCACTTAGGAATGTTCAAAGCATGAATCCCTACCTCAACCAGTACTGTACAGTCCCTTTAAACTTATTTGGATAGATTATTTTTGTTACAAAAAAAGCACTTCGAGTAATATGTAATACCTCCAAATATTGCCATACTGACGGATTATTTGTGGAGAATAAGGTTTTGAAAGTAATGGATTTGTATTATTATTACCTTGGTCAATTTATGTACAGTTTCTATAATAATTCACTTCCTTTAGTTTTTGAAAATATGTTTAATAAGAATAAAAATATTCATGAATACCCCACTCGTCAAACAGATGAATATCATTTGCCCCTTACCCGAACTCTATACAAAATCCACGTTTATCTACAGTGGCTCAAAATTTTGGAATTCCCTTGAGAAAAATATAAAAAATTCCATTAGTTTGAAATCATTCTCTAGTAATTTAAAGAAATATTTGATTAGCTCATATGTACCCCATGATTAGTTTGACTGTTTGGAAATGTTGTTCTTTTTTTCTTCGCCCTGCATCGAGAATGTTGACCTGCCCTTCGCTCTCTCTACTCCCCCTCTCCCCCTCCCGCCCTCTCTTTCCCTACTCTCTTCTGTGTGTGCACAATGTATGTGGATGCATACATGTGTGTGTACGTGCGTGTGTGTGCGTATGTGCATGTGGGTACGTGTGTGTTCTTGTGTGTATGTGTATGTGTATGTGTATGTGTATGTGTATGTGTATGTCTATGTCTATATCTATATCTATGTCTATGTGTATACATGTGAAAGCGTATACTTCATGTAACCATCCGATTCGATTGAATGAAAACTGTATACAGTGTACTCCCGTTATAACGAAATGCTCGGGACCGGCAGTTTTCTTTTGTTATAACGAAATTTCGTTATAACCGAACAAATACAATATATATATAACAAAAACAAGGAAACCACGCATATATCATAATAAGTTAACTCTGTTTGTTGAATACTCATCTTACACTGTGCAGATATTTGAAACGGAATGGTACACAGTACCTTTTTAATTTCGTTTGGATATAACATTAAAGAGAACATAAAATTGACGGAAACTGGAGCGAACACACTGTGATGTAAAGCGTTCGCCTATGCTTGTTCCGCTACGAATTTTCGACAGCGATCCGCATTTCGTTATAACGGAGCACATTTCTTTTGTTTTTCTTTGTCCGTGGGGCTCGGAAAAGACTTCGTTGTAACGAAAATTTCGCTATAACCGTGTTTGTTATAAACGAATTTTGTACCATAGACATTAATGGCGATCATTTTGGGACCAGAAGTTTTACTTCGTTATAACGAAATTTCGTTATAACCGTGTTCGTTGTAACGGGAGTGCACTGTACTTTCAATGATTAGCTTGTACGGTACATGTATCGTTGTATTGTGTTATAAAGTCATATATAATTAATGTATTGTAGTAATGTAACGTAAGTGAGGGGACTGCAATCTACAAGTTCGCTTTTTAGCAGCCCCTCAATTTCCATTTCCATGAAGTTCTTTTAAGAACCAATATGTATTATTATGTTCCAATATATGTAATCATGTCAAAGTGTATTACCTGTGTTTGATTGGAAATGAAAAAAACAAAACAAAACATGCATGAGTGAAATGAAATATTGTTTTCGGTGGTGGCACCCTAGCTTGTTCCGTCTTTATACATGAAAAGGTAAATTTTACAGGGTGTGCTTGTGTGTGCGACGCTGCCTTGTTTCTTGACCGATTTTTTTCTTCAAATTTGGTATTTAGATGTATCATAGTAAAATCTATACACCTACACCTATTTGGATTTTATTGTATCCTGCAACAGTTGCCATATCATACAAAATTCTGGCCGAAAAGGAATCCACATGGAATATGGGAGACGGGTTCGGGGGATACATGTGCTCGATTGCGAGTGCTCTGATTTCTTTCGTGGCGTAACAAAGGTTGATCAAATTGTATGGAATGGTATTGAAGACAACGACAAAATATTGGAAATGTACTTTAATTTCCATAACAATACATGCATTCCAGATTAAAAAACAAAATGAAACCTTCGCCGAGAGTAAGTTCCAGTGTATAAGTTGCAGAGTCTTGGACAACGAAATTGTTAGCCGTAGGCCCTATATAGTTATCCTACCTTATACCTTGTTACAGTATAATGGATGCTGATATCGGCCCTTCAATCAATGAGTTCCAAGTTCAAACTGATTTAAAAGCGCTTACTTTAAATTCCAAATGGGCTCGATGATTTGTTCTTATAGCGGCATGAACGCAGTGTAGTTCTTTTTAAATACAGCGGAATGGCCACATTGTAATGGACGAATTATGCGTCTCTCTCACTAACCTCAAACTGCTTCGCCATCTCCGTTTTGCCAGTGGTAGGATCGATTGCCCGCCATTTCGACCTGACCATCGCGATATCGGGTACATGACACGTCACAACTGGACAAACTGACCATTGCAGCAGAGTCTCGTAGATAAACTCGTATTGAGACTGTCGAATAAACAAAGTGATACGTAAGGAATAAAAAAAATGAACAAGCGAAAAGTCTGATTTTTACTTGTGGTCCTTGGAGTCTTGAAACCTCATCGATTAGAGTCTACATTGCACTGAAACAGTGTTATTATGCTCAATGTAAGATTCATGATGGCATCATCAAAACCGATAGAACTGTGACAAAGATAGAAATTTAGTGCACAGATGCACCTCTAATAATGTCTAATAATAAGGTCTTATTTGTCAAGGTCATCCTCTTCAGTGTTGCCACTGCTCAACCAGAGGGCTCTGCCATTGTAAATACCCTAGATCGAGCGTTGCCAAGTATCCATTTACACACCTTGGTCGATAGGGGCATGGCAGGTAAAAACATCCAAGGACGTATTAAAGCACTGGGTGGGAATCGAACTCCGATTGGGAGTCGGGAGTATAATGGAGTTGGGAGTTGGAAATCTTATCCACTATGCCCCAGCCCCCTCCCCCCCCCCTCGCTCTATTTAAAGATTACTTTATACATGCTCTCATTTTAATTCAACAAGATGCTTGTAAGTGCAGAGAAGACTCAAACATACATATGTACTCCCATGCGAGGATTAAAAAACAACAACAATGAGGTAATAATGGTCGCAATTTCTGCATCGCGGTCTGCATTCCGTGATAATTACCTGGACCTGAACCATGAATGAACGCCGCTTCCTCATGTTGTTCACAAAGTTGAATATGTCAACCTTTTTCTCGTGTTCGATCATGGACATCATTGAGTCAATGGTAAGGAATGTACCTGTGCGACCGGCTCCACCACTGCAAGGGAAAAAAAGGGGGGGTTATAGACTACAATTTCATCTGCCAGAAACAATTAGCAGGACAGAAAGCCTGTTTCACTGAATTCAACTGAAATAACTTGTATAATGGAATATTGGCACACATGGTATGAAATAACTGTGCCAAAACCGCTTATAAGGCGCCCTCCATGATATTGCTCACTACATCTCTTTGTCTCATGATGTGGTTTTTATAGTTGACATTCTGCTCACGCACAGAATTACATAGAACCGGCTGATACTGTGTTTACACTTAACAAATCCGCCACGAAGTCACCGGAGACATATGTTTTCGCGTGGTCGGTCCGTCCGTTCCTAATCGATTTGTTTTGCAGCATAACTGAAAAACCGTTCGAGGTATTCGAATGAAACTTGACATATTATAAATGCATGAGTGGAAGATATAGTGCCCATCAGCTTTTGGTTGCACACGCTGAAGTTCAAAGGTCAAAGGTCAAGGTCCAATTCTTAAATTTCAGTATTTTCCAATGATTTATCTCTGCAATACCACAGGGTATTTTCGTGAAACTTAGTGTATACTTGTCTTACCAGGTAATCATTCTCTACAAAATTATATTTTGGGGCATGAGCTCAAAGTTCAAAGGTCAAAGGTCGAGTTAAAATGCTAAAATTTTACGTCTTTCTTTGTCCATATCTTGGAAATGGCTCGTGCCATCTTCATGAACTTAGTACATAATAAATATGCATGTTTCGCCTGACTATTATTCTCTGATTGATCTACGGTGGCACTAAGGCATGGGTTTGATGCATTACACTGTCATATTGAAATCTGTACATTTTCATCTGCATTTTCATCTCATTCTCATAACAAAAGAAGTGCAAAGATATTCATTTCAAAGGCTTTACAGACTTAATCCCAAATTGGACATTAATAATCAATTATTGATCACAAGCCATTTGTTTGTGATACCATAATTCAGTACACGTGACTTTACCATGTTCCCAGCGAGAATTCTTACATTTCAGCCACAAATCTGGAAATCACAATGTTTCTATTGTTATGCCAATGAAGTCATATCCAAATTCACTTTAATTGGTAGTTCCCAACCAAATATACCAAAGTCACACCGACGTACGAGCATTCCACAATTCACATAATCAGAAAAAAAAAACACACACACACTTTAAATAATCAAGCCTACGAATAATTATGCAGACAACTATACACACATACACCCTATGTCATATCATTACGATAACCATTAAATAGTTTCAAATGTTTAAATATCTGAGCTGTTGCCTGCAGTGAACAACAAGCGGGCTAGCATCGGCTGGGTGTTCGTTTCTCACGACGTTCCTGAAGTCAATCAGTGGTTGTGAGGATTCGGGTTCTCCCTTCTCCGGCCAGATCGTGAAGTGATATTGACTCACCCGTCGAGCTTCTTCGCTGTCTCGCTGGATGTTATAACAAGGAAAGCAATTTTTATGAGAGAAAGTATTGCCATGTTGTTGTATTCATAGGCAATGGCGATGCTGTTAGATAAACCAGCCATCGGGACTCTTGGAAAAAAAAAGAAAACATGTCTTTTTGTTGAGTATGTTGATATGCAATGTTTGTTTTCGAATTTTTTTTTCTGTGTGTGTGTGGCACTTCATTTTTGGTGAGCGAACAATATCCGATCATGCAAAGAAGCTGTTTACTATAGAACTATAGAACTACAGAGCTATTTGCATGTTTGGTCTTGACATTGAAAATTTGAATGCAGTCTGAATTACTTGTTTATAATAGACCAGACCATCAAAAAGGTATCAGCGTATTATCATTAAGGAATGCAATAACTTAATCGTACATACTTTCACACCATGTGCAACTCAAATAACAATAGTGAAAACTATGTTATTACTGGCAGCTTTAAAGAAGAAATTCATAGGAAATGAATTGACTGTTTTCCATCATTTAATGTTATTTTGATTAATTTCTGACACAAATCATGCAATAAAGTTGTCTCTGCTTTGAATGCGAAGAATCTTTATTTTTACCAAATTTGAGCATTGGAAAAAAGGTCGATGCGGCTACGAAAAGTGCCAAATCTGCGACGTCACCAAATGTGTATACAACCCAGTGGGATTTACGTATCTATAGGCAAACTGTGTGCACTTTTCAGGAAATTGGTGTGTAATTTGTTGCCAATCTAGAATAAATTTTTCGCCAAAACTATACATTCACGTCGTGAAATTGTTTGTTTGTTTGTGTTCATTGGAATCATTTTTTTTTCACCGGTAAATTTACGGAAAAACTAAGTTTTAAAAGCACAAAACCTATCGTCAGCTTAAGATTCACGATCGCCGTGATTAGCTGTTCCTTCGTACAGCCACAACTTGCTGTTATTATTGACACAACAAATCGATCATTGTGGAGGAATTACGTATAGCTGAGGTAATCTTACATACTCATGAAGGATGATAACTAAGTCAAAGAGCTGTAATTGATTTGGAAATCATTTTTACACCCATAAATTTACGGAAATACGACGTTTGAAAAGCACAAAACCTACCGTAATCAGCTCAAGATTCGCAATTACCGTGATCAGGTGTACGCACAACAGTACCAGCAGAATCGGCAATGAAGAGGTATTCCTTGATGCCGTGATTTCAGCTTGATTCTTCTTCGAAATGGCATGATGAAGGTTTGTTAGATAAATGTGACCTTCTTTTTCTCTTGTGTGTTGGTTTCTAATTTCTACCTCAACTTGCTAAAAAAGAAACAGTCTAACAAAGCGGGAAATTGCAACATTTCCGTGCTGAGCAGCAGTCACGATACACGTGTTGCATGCAAGCATGCACCGCTGCTGCAGCGATCCCCATAGTATAACACGTAGGTTGCTTGTAAACAAGGGGGTCCTCGGCGCAGTTGACCTATCGTGAACACGTATTTCGATTACGTGTCTTGGTAAGCAACAAGGCTATTTACGCGTCTGGGAGACGATTTGCATAAACTTACGCATGTTTCAGACGAGTTTATGAATTAAAGTGAGTAGCATGACATCATGCCATGACCATATTTGGAATAAGCAGAGGTAGAGCTTTCTGTAGGTACCAAATGTGTCAGGGTTCAACGCAGAATATCTAAGACACGATCGCCAAAAGAACAGTCATTTTCGCCGTAAGCGAAGGCGATTTGGTCATTAGACGTATGATTTTGGCCAACTTTTGAGATTGACACCACACTTTTCTCTTCAAAATTCCACATTTTGTAGGTAGTATTTCGAAATGTTGTTGATATCAATCAGAAACTAGAAAATTTTCCCTACAACGTAATACCAAAATGTCAATCTGGTCCCTGAGGTAAGTCATTTTTTGATCTTTTTCGGGCTGTAGCGCGAAATCACATTTGCCGAGAAGTTTCGGGTTTTGCCAGAGCGGGTCTCATATATAGCCGTACGGCAAATCAGCTCATGAATACACATTACGTCGCTCAAATCCGATGTTTCTTGTAGCGAACGGAGCTACGTGGTCATGGAAATTGGGTGTTTTTTTTTTCAATCTAAAAAACAGTTTGGGGGTAAAGTTACATCGTCTAAAAGATATCCAGTTTTGTTAACTAGCTTCTTAGCTTTCCGTAGATATCAAACTTGTCATATTTCTAGATTCTCTATAAATTTCTGCTTTAAGAAAGGGAAACACCCTGTAAACACTTGTGAATATACTGTGCAAACGCAGCGAGGAAATATTGTAGCTGGTTTCTTTTTTCAGTAACATAGAATGTGCAACTGGATGAGTAGGTATGACCCACACATCACATCTGAAAAATGACAACGTTATGCTTGTTATGCTGTGATTCGGACGATCGAAGCAATTATTCTGTAATCAACAAAATCAAACATTGTCAAACGGAATAGCACAACAGAATGTAGTTATTAGTTTAAATGTAAAGGCATGCTGGAAGCTTTCACTGATAATTATGAGTGAGATAAAGTACTCAAATTTGTACAACATGTAGTCCCCCTCTCCCCAGAAAAAAAAAGAAAAGAGAAATCTTTTCACTATGCATACAAGGTTCCAAGCACAATGTCCTTGCAAACTGCTGGAAAGAACAGTGTCCCACACTGTGAAACACAATGGGAAACACTTTGGAAACAAATTGTGAACAGCGTGATATCTCTTCACATTGTAAAAACCGAGCGTTTCAGCATTTTAAACAGACAGTGTGACACAGTGTATGACTATGTGAGCACTTTGTGGAGAACCCCCCCCCCCCCCCCAAAAAAAAAAAAAAAAAACCAAAAAAAAAAAACCACTACACCAAAATGTTTTGGAAATCATCTTCACACTCTAAAATTCGAGCGTTTTCTCTCAGCCGAATATTATGACTATTGTGGCAAAATCATACCTTTTTTGTCTATAAAGAAGGTGATCCTGTCTGTGGAATAAAGCCTACCTAGACCATTGAATCTAAAGTTCGCGTTTCTTCCCGAGAAAAAAATCAATTAGATCATTGACAAGACACCGTTAGATTTTGCAGCACTTGCATAACTGCTCTTATATCGCTCACTTAGCCGTTAGGTAATTCCAGACTAGAACTGGTAACTTCAAGCCATACCGGTCGTAATTCCAGTCGACGGTGGATGAAACTTGCTTGCGTCTGTTCCAGGTCACATGTCACGACAAAATTTCCGTATTGCTGTCTGTCGTTACTTTCGGGCCAGTACTGAAAACATCTAACCTGGAGAATTTTGCGTGTGAGAGATGATAAAACATTTTAAAAGACATAACGCCATAGGTTTAAAGGCATGTGAAAAAAAAAACCCAATGTGCGTATTATACGCATTTTACTTCAGGAGATTAAATTGTAAACAATAACAAATATGTATGTGACCTATTTCTATTTAGATACTGTTCAGGGGGTGGACAAGACATTTCATGCTTGGGGATTAAACAAGAGTATATGCTATTTTAGATATACAGCAAACAATTTCGTTAAATCTGATGTTGGTGACACGGGTCTCGATAAGCCGTTTCCTAGAGATAGCGCATTCGGTATTTGTTTTTGGTGTTGTCGCTTTTGTGTTTTTGAAGGGGTTAAGGGCCATGCTACAATGGTATACACTTTTGCATTAGATATATCTTTGCCGGGTTTTTTTTTTCTAACAGGTAAAGTGTACAAAACTTTTGGGTTGATATGATATTCTTGGAACATGTAATTGTACAATTAAGTAAAGTCACTTTGTTTGTACCTTATCATCTTCTACAAGATTGGTCAGCATGACGACAGTAGCAACATTCTGCTCGTAAATCATCTGCCAGAAGTCGTTCACAGACGCATTGTTTGGAGCTGTGAAGTGATGATATGAATATATGTTTATTTCCTAATAACTCGGAAGTCAATGATACATACACAACACAAACATACACAAACGCACATCTCACGAATGTATAATATATATTGTATATATATGATATACATACATTACCATAATTTGTAAAGGAGAGAGAGAGAGAGAGAGAGAGAGAGATGCATAGCTAATGAAAAAGTTCTAGAAAGTTTTGCTAGAAGCATTAGACATGTTAGATGTGGTTTGATAGAGATAGTTATTCCGAAGGTCTGTTAATTCTAAAATGAAAATAAGATTTCTATTTCTGGAGGTTCGTTGTACCCATATTATAGTCTTTATGTTTTTGGGTTAAACGACCCGTACAAATCAGTGCCAGCTCCCCCCCCCCCCCGAAAAAAAAGGAAACAAAAAATATGCGAATAAGTGTTAAAAGATATGCGAATAAGTATTGAAAGATAAAGAATAATGCTTGAAAATGTACGGTATAATAATAATTCCTACAATGCAGGTATGTTCCTTATTCATACACAAAAGCGTAATTGTATACAGTAAAAACAAAAAGAAAGAGAGAGATGCACGCCAAAAACACGAATGCAAAGAACAGGATCATGAAATTTGTGATATACATATGTATCCATGAACGAATTTATAATTTCAAACTGATTCCCCAAAATCAAATTAACAACCCAAGCAAGCTCCTGTGGGGCAACTTCCTGATTTCAATGCACAACCATTGAAATCTAACGTACCCCCCCCCCCAAATAAAAAAAAGAGGAGGTAAGACTATCCCTAATTCGTATCCCCTGTAAATAAACCGAAATGTGGATAAAGAAAAAAATGAAATATTCTTCAATAAAGAAAAATGATGATAAGTGACTTTTGGTGTTCATAGATTATTGCCTGTTTCAAACTGACTTTCAATGACTGGATTAACATTTCTAAATGCCGATATCGATTGTAAGACTATTGTGTTTGACTTTGAATACATTTTGATGTATTTAAGTGCCACAAATGGAATTCTCCGTATCGCCAATGCGTACAAAAAAAAAACATAAAAAAAAACCAAGCAGAGCCCTGTCACTTATGCACCCTGGGATTCCTCGGGAGCTTTGTCACTCCCAGTTGGTCGGTTTGCCGTGCGTATCAGTTCGCAAGCGATTCAACTCCATTATCGTCTGCGCATGCCTTTCTACATTTTACTGATTTGCGGTCACTAACATCATATTTCACTGCTGTAAGGCTTCAGTGTGCTGGTCACGAGGTAGACAAATTCGTCAACACAAAATACGCCTAGACAAAAGCGGAACGTGACCTGAATGTACAATGCAGCCAAAATCCGGTGGAAGTTTGTCCCTTGAGCGATCCCATAATGCGTTTGAAGCGATGTTCGCCGCAATGGACCGAGGTATTGACAATACAGAGAATTCAGCGGGAAAATCTATGTCATACGTTTTTGTTTCTGTTTTTTGTTCTTGCTTCATCACTGGATTTATTAAGTATGTATGCATGCCTTTCATTCAAAGGTACTGAATAATTTCATAACACGATAAAAATTTCATCATGGCAAAATTATCAAGACAAATCTTTGAGAGAAAATGTACAAAACATTGAAATATCTTTAACGCAGGTATTCAACAAATACCCCGTAGTTTTTTTTTCAAGTTACATGCAACAACATTGGTGAATATACTCTGTCTGATATGATTGAATTTGTGGAGAGTAACCTGTTCCGAATTTTCCATTCTGTTCGAAATTTCTCTCCGAAAAGTTTGTTTGCATGCAAATATTATTTTATATCTTGCTCTAAAATTGTATATAATACAATATGGTATCATTTGTGAATAATCAAAGAAAAAACATATTAAAAAACAGTCATCTTACTTTTAAAAGGATAAGAATATTCTATAATTTTGACAACAATTTTGACATCAATTCTATTCATGATTGCCATTCCAAATTTGTTGAAAACAGTTTACATTACCTTGTGTTGCAATGTATGCCTCATCTTTTCTGTATCCCTGCAGATTCACACACGATGGATTGAAACAGTGACATTGCTTTGTTGATGATAATACCTATCATGATGATACTCATACTATAATGCTAGAAATAAAAGTGATACCAGTGATGAAGACAACGATCTTAACGGTCTCATTTATATCCATGCATGGTAGTATCTTCCTCTGTTAGCATTACCCCTATGTGCAGAAGGCCATTGTAGCTGTCAATACGTTTCACTCTCCCTATTAGCACAATATAGCTTAATTACCAAGAACCACACAGCAACGGGGATATCAGTGACGGAAAAAAAAATCAGTGGTGCTTGGTGCTTATTGCAATATATATATATATATATATATATATATATATATATATATATATATGGGTGAGAATTTTGAACGATGTACAATTGCCAATTTTCGTACCTTCTGACATTCTTTCCCTTAGAACACGCCAGGATGATCTAAGAAACCAGATTTTTTCATGTCATCTCAAAGATTGGTAAGTTTCCTTTCAGGAAATATATGGTTTGGTTGCCTTTTGCCTGATATTTTTCATTTCACAAGGACTTAAAGCGTAAAAATACGGTAAAAACGCTATTTTCACAATAATTTTTGTTTTTCAAACTAATGATGTGCATTTTTAATGGTACGTGACATCTAATATCTGACCATATTCTGGATCTTACATATCATGGGTATGTACCACAAAATTATAAGAACTTTATGAGCACGTACAAAATTACAGAGAACAATTAAAATATCAAAGTCCTAAACAGACGAACGTCCGTGATGCTTTTATTTCTATCGCTGCTGCAAATTCTACTTTGTTGTCCCAACTGTAACGTATACGAAAATTTGGTGTTCCACCTAATGAACATATCCTGCAAAAATTGTACGTCTGCTGGCTCTACATGGGACGTAATATTCTTTTATGCAAAATTATACTCAGTTTTCGTCACGGACGTGCTTCCGCTATTTTCTAATAAAGATCGTAGCCCATGAAACGTTATCGGCGATATTGTTCTGAGTCGTAATTAACTAAGATCTACCAACACGATAATATGTTTGTTTTGAATATCTGTCCATCCTTTGTCAAATAGGAACGGAAATTGTATTTTTAGACGAACCTCCAAGAAAAAAAGAACGTCCGTGATGATTAAAACGTTTTCGAGTGGGACACCATCTTGCTTTGATGGCGAAGGTGCATTTTACCTTTGGCTCTCTTGCCGAGGAGCTGCATGCCATTGTTGGAGCGGACTGAGGTTCGTCCGCAGTTTTTGGACCATGCAATTCACCAAAAACCAAGCAAATAATTGATATTTTCTCTGAAAATTCACCTCCTGATCCCCCTCTGGGCAAGACATATGTTGTAAGGATGTCAAATTTCTTATAATGTGCATCGACAATACCTTTTCAAATTTTTGAAAGAGTTAGGAAGGCTAGGTACTCTCTGCCGATTAGTTATCCGTCCTGGAACATGACCCTAGTAGTAGAACGAACGTCCGTGATAATTCCAGAGAACGTCCGTGACGTATGCAATCCCTCCGATAGGGATAACTTGTCCCGAAAGTGTCCTGTATTCTTTAAAACTTTTGGCTCGAATAGCGACAAATAAAGTTTTACAAAGTAAATACTGAGTTTAGAGCAGTAGTTTCAGAATTTTTAAGGCGTTATGTGATCATGATGAACAAACAATTGAAAATTTACTCACAATTTTACGCTTGTTTTCCCTCTAATTATACAAAAACAGCTAAACACTTAAAACAAAGTTATGGGAAAATGGAATTTTGCGTAATCTGTAATTTCTGTGCGTTTAAATTTCTTTCTAATGAGGTTCTGGAGACAATTTGTACTGTTACAGGTTCTGAAAGTTTCGCTCACGGACGTTCTGTCCGAGAAAGGAAATTTCTGACAATTACAAATATATCACTGCACATAAGATTAATGTTAGTTGAAAATATTACCAAATCACCGAGCCGCTCATACCCGAAAATGAATAGCGTTCAGCACTCAATTTACCTGTAATAACAAACGGAAAACGTTTTTTTCACGGATGTTCGTTGGTTGAATAAGTCAATGGATTACATAGTAGGAGAAAGAGGATCAGTGCCACTTTTTAGTGACAGGTGCTCTAAGTGTTTATCTTTTGAGTATGGTAGCTGCCGTCTCAAACAGAACACATCCAGTTTTGGTCTCCATAACGGACGTTCGCTGTAATTGTCATGATATTAAATGCCTTAACTCATTCTTATTTTTCTCTTCATGACGATTTTTCTCTCATTCCCTCAATAGCCTGAACATGCTGCGACCAAACAGAAAACAAAAACAAAACAGAACAAACCAAAACAAATCCGAAAAGTGCTACGCAATCACATTCAGGATAATGACGGAAGAAGTTTGTAATGAGCATGTGTTGAATAAGAAACGGAAAAATTTCAAAAGGACGTGGAAGCAGTTGAATGAAAATGACTGAGAAACAGAGAAGGGATCGAGCTCCAACACACAGAGAAAAGAATTGCCAGTGCACTCCCGTTGTACCAAATTCCTCTGGAGAAGTTTTTGTTTGTTTGTTTATGTTTTTTTATTCATCGAAATGCCGTCACAAGCGAGCAAAAATCATGCAGTATACAATTATTGTCTGATGAAAACACACAAATCCTCCGCTTATCATCACATGGTGTTGTTTTATACTCATCAATGAAAAGCAATATTCATTTGTAATTTTTTCCAAGATTTTTTTTTTTCATTTTACATTTAAGAGACAGAGAGATCGTCAATTTGTTTGTGCTTTTGTGCTTACTTTGAAAACACATGTTAAAAAAGTAATGATTAAGAATAGGTTTAAGGTTGCACTTTGATACGTTCGATCTTCCAAAGATTCGTTACTCCGATGTCCAAAGGTTTGTTATTCCAAAATGAAAAAAAAATGTAGTTAATTCAGGAGGTTGTTATTAGAAATGTTCTTCGAAAAATAGATATTAAGGATCATTATTTTTAGGTCCGTTCTTCTAAAAGTGGAATGGGTCTGATATTCGTTTAGGTGAAAACGGTTATTATGATGTTTTGAAATTGGAGGATTTTAGTTGTTAACTTGTTTCTCCACATTTGGATAAGCGAACATAAGTTTTCATGTTCCAATTAATAAGCCTTTCGGTTAACCTTCGGAGATTCCTATCATTTACCGAATAAAAAAGCTTCATGATTATACGAACTCTATCAATTTTCGTATTGACAAACTGTATGAATAACGAGCCTCCGAAATGACGCGCTACAAAAGGTTTGTTATAACAAACCATATTGTATAATATCGAAGTCACAAACATCCATCCAAGATATATGGACTTATTGTGTCTTGTTATGACGAAACTTCGCAGTATCGAACCTGTTATCATTTCTGCCTAATATAATAACACATTTTTTTTTTCTCGGTAACAGTGTGTAACACAAGGAGCAAACACAGAGGGATTTCTTCCTAACGTATTCGTTTGCCCTCCCCAGCTAAACTTCGTATTTCTATAACGGAGCACATTTCTATTGTTTTTCTATATTAATTCTTTGTCATAATTTTAGCTGTGACCATGTTCGTTGTATAAAAAGCAAATTTTGCATTGTAGACTTTATTGAAGTTTTGGACCTGAATATTTACTTCATGATTGCGAAATTTTGATAAATATTTTCGTTCTCATAAGGATGGACTACGTCACTGAGATTACACGTACGTTTGTACGTTCATTTACGAGAGATGGAAAATTGTTTTCTTTGATTCCTCAGTGTGAGAAGATAAACAAGTTTATATAATTGAGAATTGGTAATATCTATTCAGGATTTTGCAGAGGAGTTTGTTCTCGACATGAAATTGCTGTTTGTTGTGAGTAGAATGCGTTTCCAACTCAAGAGAGCTGTATTGTTCAATATCTTGTTTGTTCCGAACGTCCGTGAGCTACATGCGAACCTCCGTGATGAAAACTATGCTATGTTTGTTGGGTTATAGAGACTGCCCAAATGAGATACATCTTAAAAAGGTATATTATTATTTGGGAGTGAGGATTAAAGTATAGGATAGTGAAATAAGAGGTGAAAATATTGAGTTTCTGTAAAATGCGCGTAAAGTGGAGAAAGTGTTTAGCGGAAGAGCAATATTTTTACAGAAATGACGAATTTAGTTAAATCATCAGTTGTCTACCATTACGTACAGGTTAAGAGTACAAGCTTAATATTCTGCAATCACGTACACATGTCCCTTAAGATATTTCGTTAGGATTTTGAACTGAATCAGATCTTTGAAAACTATGTTAAATGGTATTCAAATCTATGTGCAGTACTATTCCTTACGGACGTTCGTTGCTCTGGACATGGTAAACTTCAGCGGTGAATAAAAACTTGTTCCTCTGGGAAAATCCTAGTATAATTGGGTTCATATTAAAGCTTGAGTTATACTCTTTCAGGTAAGATGAATGATTTGGAGAATTTCCTACTTTTTAAATTTTGCCTTGTTTTGGGTCAATTGTACATCGTTCAAAATTCTGACCCATATACATATATATATATATATATACATATATATATATATATATACATATATATATATATATATATACATATATATATATATATATATATACATATATAAAATATATTGATAAACAAGGTAGAGCCATGTGTGTCAGTCTGCGAGACCATTGAAATATAACAACTTTTGTTTCAAACTTTCGAGTACATAGCGTCTTAAGAGATTTACAACAGCTTCAGTGCACATGTGCATGAACGTTAGAGGGTTTTCGTGATTAGCTTTTATACATATCAAAATTCTTCACAAAAAAAAAAACACTGCTCTTTGGCAACATTTTACCGAACACAAGACCACAGATGAACATTGTGCTTGTATATGTATATATATATATATATATATTTTTTTTTTTTTTGGGGGGGGGGGAGGCGGGATAAATTAGATTGAAATAGAATACGTTTCTAAAAAGAATTCTCTACGGGGTTTTTGGTCCGAGAAATTGTTCGCAATGAATGCAGTGAGAAGACCAATTGATAATCGCTATCCCAGGACATCCTGTTAAGAAGACTAGAGCTAGATCCACCACATAACGGAACGATCCATAATAAAAAAAAAGGTCTTCAAGTGCGAAAGACTTCATACGACAAAAATTAATAATTTGGAGTTACAAAACAATCATTCTCTTTAAGATGTAACAGAAGTGAAATAAAATTAATGTTCTGATTTAAAAAAAAGCATTATACGAGGGAATCATCAGATGTGAACAGTCTACAAAAGTCAAGACGAAATGTACATTAAAAAGAACTTGGAGGCCTCGTGATTTCCCCAACCTTATCCTTCACCTTGGTGATGTTCATTCCATATGATGTCATCTATATTCTATCGGAAAAATGTACGTTCAGAAATGTCATGCTTTTCTATAACATCATAATTTTTTTTTTCTTAGCCTTTGAGCTGAATAAAGAATACAGTTCGCAATTGGTTATCTCTCAAGAGCATACTGGAAACATATAAATGTATACTTACATCGATGAATGTTGCATTGATGTAATCTGCTCCCGGCTCGGTGGATTTTGAGTGTAATTTTACACGATGCTCTTCGACTAAAAAGAAAAAAAAAATTAGCAACAACAAACCTAAAAATGACATAGTAAATCAATATTTTAAAGGTTGTCGCTCCTCCGATCTTTTTGCAAATGTTGAATCTAAAGTCCAACCAAAAGTTAAATCTAAAACCGAAAGTGCTATATTTATCATTTCTGAAATGGTAGTTCAACATTTGGGTATTAAATTTAATATTTGATAAAAGTTTAGAGGAATGACAACATTCAATATGTTGATTTACCATTTAATATCTTAGAGTGTACAAGCGATGCTAGGAGTTACGTTTTAATGTTTGAAACGTTATACACTTCCAGGTCATATGAGAACCCTAAGAGGGAAAAGTGAGGTGTACAGGTGTAGGTCTAATTCATGTGAACTTTGTAAAAACTTGATAATTTCAGGATGACTACAAGTATACGACAATAAAAAAGACATGTTGTCCTTTGGACACCTGCTGCCATCCTTGTTTTTGTAAGTAGATAACGTTAACCTAGCACCAAATGCACCCTTACCATCTGATATAAATTGAATAATAAGCATAACAACTATTTGCAAATATTTAACTTGTTTAAATACCTAAACTTATTTTCGTCACATTGCGTAGGACGGAATCCAATTCAACAATGTGTTCTTTTGTATCGTATCCTTTGTTCAATACTTGATTTGTGATTGACTTACATGTGACTATGTTGTTGTAGCGATTCTTCATTTTGTTACGTGGAAGGAATGCCGTGCTGTTGCTATGCGCCTCGCTATAAAGATCCTGCAATGAACAGATGCAGAGAACCCTTCAACCGTTAAAAGTTATGCTGATAGAATAAAAGAGATTTCATGTAAATAATCAAGAATGTACAGCAAAACGATAGGAGAGATGACATGGACATACCCTGGCGTGGCCTTATTTATCAACTGGATTTAAATTCAAACTTCTTGACATGTATCCACGTGTGTTGATACTGTTGAAACGTGCTGTCGTTCAAAGAGTGAGTGTTCAGGAAATATGTACTCGTTTAATTATAATGTTTGAGAGCTGAAAATCAAATAATGTAAAAGAGAGAGATGTGTAAATACTACAAAGAATGATTGCTGGACACTAGGTCTTTTCAAGAGTTTTGAAAATTCATATGATTAAAGCACAACAAAACGCTCTCAGTAATTTCAACTGAATCAGCGCACTCACGCTATGGTTAAGTTAGCGTTTAAAGCGTCTATAGTCTCAATACCTTGAATTCCTTCTCGAAGCCATCGGGAGATTCAAGATTTTGTTTGACGTAGTTCGCCAAATTTCTCTCCAGAATGGGTCCATGAATTATTGCGTCAGCCTCTTTAGGTGGAGTAACGACTTCCTGGTATGGGGATCCTTCGACGGACAGGTCAGGAGCGTCGCTGAGACTGAATGCTGAAAAAGTAATTTAAAAGAATAATGCAGCGCATTTCCTGTCAGACTACAAAGGCCTACACCATGTCAGAAGAAACCAAAGCCCAATATAAACAGAAAGTGAGTGAAAGCAATATGTGGTAGAATACATCGGGGTTGGCCTAATAAGAATGTTTAAAGTCTGAAGTTTTGATTGAAATCGGACAACGTGATTGAAAAACAAAAAAAAAAGAGAATTTTTAAAGTTTCGTGCCGTCAATGCTGGATATAGGGAGACAACATACAGCTCTTGACGTCAATTTGTACAACAATAAAGCCAATAATATTACGAGAATCCTACAATCGCACAATTGTTTTTCATGCAAAGTGCACATCCAATTCAATTGTTACTGATATGTAATGCTTCTGAAAGTGGTAAGTCACGCGCTCTTTCACTATGCTACAAAAGCGAAAATCTGCTGGCGTCTCATTATTTTCTTCCCAGTTTTGTCCATAATGACGTCATAAAGTGTAATAGTTTCCTTATCCACAGATGACGACACCATAACTTAATGACTTCCTAACTTCCGCGGACATTGTTCTCTTTGTCTTTTCTTTTTCTTTTTTATGCTTCAACGTTTACATTTCCCGAATTCACAAATTTCTTTTCATTCCTTTAATTGCATATATCAAGTAAGAATTAACCCGTTCCATACTGAATTCTGAAATGCCCATAGACTAACACGCAGGCCACCAGGTTCCCGTATGGAACGGGTCAATATCACATCCGCATCTGGGAATCTACACCCTACAAGCAATGCTTCTATGTAGAATCCTCATATTTCACATGTCAAGCTGTACTTGACAATTCATCCATGCTTTGTATTGTTATGTTTATGGTTTATGTATTTGTTAAATTGTGGAATATGGAACAATGAAAACAAAACAAACAAACAAAAACATTTGAATAGATTGCCGGATTTTGCTCAAACTTTCATTTATGTGTTCTACTGGTTTTACTGCTTTTGCTTTCAGCCTGTCCACATTTATATTTTGGCTTTGGTTTCCCTTTCAAAAGAGTCCCTAGGAGATACGAGTCTCACCGGACCAGAAGAGTGAACTACTTTAATGGACAGAGTAGTCGCAAACTATATAGACCAGTCAAACGGTTTCTCCAATAAACTTACATGTAGTTCCACACCCACTCACTCAGCTGTATCAATCACCGGCAATCGATTCAGTTCAGTGTATTTTCTCTCTCTTATGTTGACTAGCAGAATGATATCTCTTACGTTTTTGATAATATCTTATATCTTATAACAAATGATTTTCTTTCCTCAGAACTCGCACTTTGTGTAAAAAGCGCAGCATTACATTTCCCATTGTAAACACTGGTAAAGAAATGCATTGTAGTATTATCGCCTGTATGCAATCAGTGATACATTACAGTAAACAATAGTTACAGGAAGGGCACGTGCTTGCTCCTATTTACTCATACTTGTAAAGAACTTACACTTGACTTTTGAAGATTTCGATACAAGCATAATGTCCGATTGAGGCGAGAAAGCAGATCTGAGAAAAGCGGGGAGAATGCGAAAATTAAATGTCATTAGAAAACATTGTTACTTCTGTGGATTGCTCTCAGCGAAATGAGACGGAATAAAGAAAAATGGTTGTCTTCTTTCTTGACGCACAAAAAGTTCACAATAGTAAATACGATCAAGAGACAATAACTGGCAGAACGTTTTTCAGAGGGTTCATAATATGAAAGGAAAGAGGAAATAGTCATGCTGTTGAATACAATCACAAACATTTGTATGGTTTAAACAAAGTAACAAACCAGAACACAACGTTGCACGGACTACATTCAGCATTACGTATACCCAAAAGTGGGCAAAAAGTTAATTGTTTGACGGAATTCCGTTGTTAGAAGATTGAGAATGTTTTGTCTGAACCTTAGCATGTTGATAATACAAAACACAATGGAGGGTGTTTTCAGCTGAATCGGTTATGAGTGCAGATGCTTAGAAGTGCTTAGTAGGCGGCTGTAGTACAGCGTAATGGCAATGATAATTATGATGTGTTCCGGTCGAGATGTTTATTTATTTATTTATTTATTTATTTATTTGTTTTGTTTCAGTAGGGTAGCTCTGTCAGTGGCTAAACACTGTTATTCTCAGAGGCCCTACATATACAATAACGTACATCACGAAATACATACATTGTAAACATATTAAAAGAAAATAACATAATATACAACTGCGGTACACTTACAACATGGCCAGATAATTGAGTATTGCGGAGGTAGAAAAATAGATAAATAACTTCATCTTTAACATTGCAATTAACTGAGAAGTGATATGCTGAGACATAACTGAGAAAGATTGAAGTGTCTCGGTTACAGCACATGTATATATTGCATAATCCATAATTCTTCATTTCACATCATATTACATAATTATAATCTTTCTCAGAAACAATCAACACACACATTTATACATTTTTACAATTATAATGATGACAGGGCCTTTAAAGACAGGCTAGCTGAATAAACACAAAAAACCTGCTCACAATACCACTCTTTCATTCATTATACAATAACTGAAATAGTACAGCATATGAGAGAGAAAAAAATAAGGAAATAAGGAAGTATATGGAAACACCGTCAAACACATGAAAAAAAAAACATTTCATATACACATTATTCTGAACAAAAAACAATCATATAATTATCATTAACTTTACATTACTGGATATCATTTGATACACAATCCATGCGTAATGAAACATACGTCATGATATGACATATAACACTAAAGATCACAGATGAAGAAAAGAATCAAAATACGCTCAATATTACATCTGCAGTCGTAATTACTATCACATTCCATATCTCACTCTCAATAACACAGTTTTGATCACCCCCCAAAAAATACTAATACAAAACATACTATTTGTCTCTTACAATTAAATAACACAATATTCCTGTTACTCTTGTCTTTCAAAATAGAAAATAAAAAATATGTTTCACTACAAAACATTTGGCACACAAACTAATCACACGTGAAAGAATGAAATAGAAAGAAACAAAATCAGATAATGAACAATTTGATAACTTAGCAACCCAGCTATTTTGCTTATTCTCAAGTTTGTCTCACTATCTCCTCCAGTACAGATTTGTAAAAGCTTGTTTTGAGGATGCCTTTTTAATATGATTTGGGAGTTGGTTCCAGATTAATGCTGCTTCATGGGAGAATCTCCGTTTTCCCATCTGTGTTCGGGTTTTTGGCAAGATCAGACCCATATTTACTGCACTTCTAGTTCTGTGACTATGTAATGATTGAGACTGGGCAAGCATGTTTGACAGATAGCACGGTGATTCAGTACTTAGAGCATGGTATACCATTTTGCATTTGTGAAACTTCCACCTTTCTTCAATGTGTACCCATCTCAATTCATCTAATGCTGACTGAGTCGGAGTTCGAACATCAGCTCTTGTTATAACTCTAGCCATCTTTTTATGCTGTTTGATTATTACATCTTTTGTATTTTGTGTACAATTTGACCAGGCATTGCAGCAGTATTCAAAGAGGGGCATAATGAGTGAATTCGCAAGAAGTTTCAAACTACTTCGTGGTAGGTATTTTTTAATGCGGCACAGTCGAGCAATTCTTGCGCCAATCTTCTTGCTGGTATTTTGAATGTGTTCCTTCCATGTGAGCGATGGGTCTAACCAGACTCCAAGATATTTGAAAGTGTCAACCTGGGAAAGCTGATGTTCATTTACACTGATGCAGATACCGTGAGACACTTTTGACAAATTATGTGGCGAACCAAATATCATGTACTGGGTTTTTTGTAAGTTCAGGGCCAGCTTATTTACAGTCACCCAGTCATGTATAGATCGCAGTGCTGAATTCAGAATCTTTTCTATTTCTTGTGGATTTGAGCTACTGAAGAAGAGAACAGCATCATCGGCATACAACATAATTTGACACTTTGTTGTAACCTTGGGTAAGTCATTTATCATAATAGAGAAAAGGAGGGGCCCCAGTATGGAACCTTGGGGAACTCCCGAATCAAGTTCACCCCAGCTAGATTCTACTTTACCAATCACTGTTTTCTGTCTCCTATTCTCTAAATAGTTAGTAAACCAAGCCAATTCCATACCTTGCACACCATACATATGTAATTTTTCTAAGAGAAGGCTGTGGTTTACGGAATCGAAGGCTTTACGAAAATCCAAAAACACTACTTCCGTTAACTTCCCTTGATCCATCTGTTTCAACAAATAATCAGAAAAATACGTGAGTACTGTATGAGTGCTGTGGCCCTTGCGGAAACCAGACATGAAAATCATGTTGTAGCAGGTAAGATTGCAGTTGATCGTGTACTGCACGCTCCAGAATTTTCATGACAATTGGTATTACAGAAATCGGTCTGTAATTATTTTTGTCTGTTCTATCTCCGACTTTGTAGATAGGGGAGACTTTACCTTCTTTCCACTCACAAGGTACTCACAAGGTACACAGCATGCATGGCTCCCTGCAAGCTTGGGTTGATTCAAAGAATAGTAGCAGTGTCAGGGCAATTGTGCAGGCATTAGGGAATTCCATTGCTGAGGCTTGCAACTATTGTCCCGGACAACACATTGAAGAGCACTGTACTTGGTAGCTGAATAGACTGTGGTTTCTCAAAAGACCCATAGGTTGCTCAGTCAAGTAGGTCTGTTAGACATGGCACCCCAGTCAAGTGTGTAGAGCCATATCATGGAAAAAAATATGTCAACTTAGTCATACATTTGACCATTTAGCAGCTTCAGGGCGGTGTTGATGGATCCTGACGCAATACACAACAACTTGGTCATGAACTATACTACAAAAATCCACTGCACAGTACATAGAAGCAAAAAGAGATGGAGCAGTATGAGGAGCTGCCTAGGCGCTCACTCACTCACCACAACTTATTCGTACGTACAAGTGGGAAAGACACTGAAAGAGTTGCTACTGATTTCGGCTGATGAAAATTGGCAATGGTGATTGCTTTAGAGTCCGCTCAGTTTATGAAAGATACATTTATTGTTGCACTCACCGTTGCCTGCGACGGAAGACAATGCCGACGACCAGGACTATCAAGAGTAGAGGGATACCGACTCCGAGGCCAGCGATCAAACCCACTGAAGCTGCATGAACAAAAAAAAAAAAGACATGTTAAAGCTTCATATGCGATTACATAGCGAAATAACGAAGTGGATTATAAGAGTTATATGATTATGCATGCCTGTCATTAGTACTGCCAAAATGCAAAACTCTGTATCACCATTGGTGAGATGTTCGAGGAAATGGATTTCCAAATTTGGTGAGTCTCGAATGATACTTCTGGATCACGCAATTTTGAAAAAAAAGTCCTTTTTATTATGCAAAGTCATGTCAACTGCTTGTTTGTAATACCAATTTCAATAGCTACTAAATTTAAGAGCAACGTTTGTGTGGGAGAAAGAAATTATTCATGAGGGGAGATGTGTTGTAACGCTTTTATTTTTTTTTTTGACGAATTTATCTGTTTTTTAAGATCGCTATATTGGCAAATTGACTGGTGAAATATAAATTTTATTAACAAACACGTCCAAATATTGAAACGATTGGGACTCGAACCTGTCATTTAGTGCTTTCCGTGCAGCGACGCTGCTTCCAGACGACTACTATGCCTGGTTGCCGGCACTTACACGATCGAAATTAGGAATAATTAGTCAGGCTCTGATCAAGTAAACACATTGCTGTATGATAAGTTATCCAAGATTGACAAAACTTCTCGAGCGAGAGGAATGGATCATCCACGAGGACGAGAGAATGTTCGTTTTTATAGCGACCTTCCGACATGTTAAAAATGTTAAAAACACAACGCAGACAAGGCTTGTTAAGCGAGAGAAATGCCGGAATTTAGAGCTACCAGAGATAGCCTGGTCGAATTGTCGCTACCAAAAAAAAAAAAAAAGTAGATAGGCTCGAATCCAACTGATTTCGTTTTTTCCGAAATGTTTTGATTATTATTACATTGTATTATTTTAGATCAGCTGTGACGTAGCCTTATAGTTTGTGTTTCCGATTAAAGCAATACCATCCATATACAGCATCATAAGTCATGTTAACACAAATATTGAAATATTGTAATATCATCTCATACTCGGTAAATTAATTCAAGTTTGAACACACACACACACACACACACACCTAAGCATCAGACAATCAGGATATCAGGATATCAGTAAATACGAACCACTTGGTAGGGTTCTGGCTTGAATACTGTCGCACGGACCCGCTCCAGCAGAGGTGTATGCACAGACAGTGAAGTTATAGCTTGTGTAATCCGATAAGGACCGATACGTCAAAGTCGTAGAAGCCGTGAATATGTCCTCTGGAAAAGTAGGGGGGTCGTCATCTCGTAGCTTCACGAATGTACATCGATAGAAAATATCTCCATTCCTGGTTTCACATGGTGGTATTATCCATATGTATGTCAGCGCCTGTTTCGTGCTAGTTCCTACTGCAAGGTTACCGGGTTTTTCTGTAGGAACTACATATCAATCAATATTATTTTTACGAAGTTTGGTCCTACTTTTTTTTTCTTCAAAATTCCCATGTCCATTATCTGTTTGTATTACAAAGTACAAAAGAAAACTTCGATTTAAACTGGATTACACTTGTAATCATCATGAACATCATGAAACCACAACCGGCTTGTAAGATATGGCTAAAGTACGCTACTGATACCACACGCGAGAGGTTTCTCACTAATCAATTTACACATTCTTTATTTTATGTTTGTCTCTTTTCCTATCTTTTGCAGTCTCTGTATAACGTCCAGAGTTCATACGTAAGAGAAAGAGATATGCATATGAGAGGCATTCATCCAAATCCTACATTATTTGTAAGAACAACCAAGATTTGAAGTTCATATGCAAAATTAGTTGATACAAACACTAAATGATACATTAAATAATGTATATGTCCAACTGATAGCCTTTGCGACTCACGAAAAAAAAAATGCACGTAGTCTTTCCCAAATATCACAAATTTCTTCCATTTTTTTCTTCCTCTCTCAAGCAGACGATTCAACACCTTTGCCTTTTCGCTGGCACCGTTATTACTCTGATGTTGTTTCTTTTTTTTTCTTCTTCGTGTTATTTTAAGTCAATTTCATTATTCATAGTTATCACATGGAATATTCGAAAGAGAGGCTAACCGAAAACAAAAGATGTTTTTCATGCAAAAGATACCACCATGGATTCATGGTCCATAAGCCATTCACTACAGTTGAGAAGCATATTTAGATATATTTTCCACACACAATCATACTTTCACTCACTTAATTTCTGTTATGAAGTACCTGATTCATTTGAATGAAACATCGTCCACGATGCCTGTATGGCCATGTAGTCGTCACGTTCCACATAATATGGGAGGACAGTAAAGTTGTATGTTGAATGTGCATACAAGTCGTCATAGGTGTAGAAGGTCTCATTTGTTGTAGAGACACTTTTGAGTTGTCTGATTCAGTGTCGTCGCACTGGTCCCGTAGTAGAAGGGTGCGTGTGACTTGGTAGGCGAGTGGGAAGCACTTTGTTGCTGGTTCTGCCCACAATATCTTGACGTTATCATACGACTCCGAGGTAGCTGTAAGATCGTCCACTGGATCAGGTGCTGAGTAGAGAAACATTGCTTTCGTTTTTTACGTCACTACTTTTGTAAAAAACAAAACAAAAAACAAACAGACAAAAAAAAACACTACATACCATTGACTTACTCATGAGAATGATTCGGTTCATTATGTTGGAATACATGTACGAAACCATGAATACCAATACCACTGAAAAATACACTCACACACACACACACACACACACACACACACATACATATAATATTTACACATTAACAACTATCACAATAATTGGTGTACTTTTTTATACACAGTCTTTTACTCTGTCATGTCATATCAATTGAGACTAATTCCACCTTCAGGATTTTCTATCACACTATAATGTTATATTCAGTTAAATTTTATAAGCCGTTAAGTATTTTTCTTATTCTTTTTTATAGATGAAATATCGTGTATGGTTGCGCTAACTTAAAAAAAAATAAAGCCTACCAATGACAGGGGTATTCGTTGCCAATTCAAATGCCACTTTTGTAATCTCAACTGAGACATATCTATGGGACCGCGTAAACACTTAGCCAATCTTAGTCAAGGGCGCCTGTGTGGGCAGTTGTGGTCACATTTTGTCGAATGTCTTGCATCGGCAAGAAACTTTGTGTTTTTACATATTCATGATCACTGATACTTAAAGAAAAAAAAATAAACAAACCATTTTTATGTCAATTGGTAGGGACCATCCTAAGAAATACAGAAAAAAACAACAACGTATGCACAGTTCATATTGCTCAGTTGGTTACGTGGGAGCTCAGCATCGGAGTCGTATATGAAATGATATGATTATGTCAATTTCAGGAATTCCTCTCCTACATCCAAAGTTTCTATTTCTAAATAGTATAAAGTCTCATGTTACATTAGATACTCGCAAATGTAAATGGCATACATTGTTCTTGACGTTGACTGTGACAGATAGATCTTCTGGCATCTATACAAAGTAGAGCTAGTTTGGCTGGACCCATATATTTATGCTGACATTTCTCTCTTCTCCATTGTGGTAAATCTAAATTCCTTTACGTATCACTACGTTGTAAAGGAAATGTAGTTATTAAGAGGTACATAATCATGTGTGTGTGTATGTGTGTGTCAGTGGTAGTGTCGACCAAACTGGGCGCCAAAGGAGTACTAGTACCACAACCATGAAAATCGTTTTTATAGCATGTATACTAACACCACCATGAAGCTTGGTGGGATCTTTTTTCTTTCATGCACCTGAGCCGAAGGAATAATTAATTTTAGTTTATAACTACGCGGTCCCAAAACAAAACATAAAGAAGCACATAAGCTCTTGTGTGATATTTTGTGTCGTTACTCATGGAGGGGAAAACAATTTCTTCGTTGCAGTTTCAGGAGTAATCCCTCTGAAGACATTACCAGCTGATTTTAGGTGAGCTTAGGTAAGCCCCCATCCACCAACTTCTCGACAGTGCTTGGGTGCTATGTAGTTACTATGAAGTGCTCACAATTTCTTATCGGTTTCTTTTTATATTCGAAGTAGGTATCTTATTGGCTTGGAACAAGGTGGCAACCTGGTGGCGACTCGAGTCTCGCTGGTTGCGGTGACGTCTCCGCAACATCTCCGCAACGTCTCGTGCAAGCTAGGATGATTTGCGGAAATTGCAAGAGATTTGAACATGTTAGATATTTTTCAAGACTATTCTATTTTTTAATCCTCCATCAGGCCACGGAGACGTCTTCTTGGTTGTAGCAACGTATCCAGGACGTTTTTGCAACCTTGCGGGTACCAATGGCGACCTACCAGCGACTATGCGGAGACGTTGCGGAGATGTCGCGGCGACGTATCCGTTATTGAGAAGACGCCTCGAGGATGTCCACGGACTGACGGAGACGGCGCGATTTTTTGGATATTTATATAGATTGTTGGATATACATGTAGGTTGTAAACTTATAAACATTTCAGCAAATATTTTGGCTTTTGAGTCGCACAAGTCGCAGCGATGTCTCCTCCAGTGAGTTAGGCTTATACGATCCGTGTGGACAGAAAGTCTTCATTGCATTAACTTACCTATAACATCAGTTGTTCCATTTATTTTCCCCTCAGGCCCGGGCAAGTCTATCGAGTTGATAATCACCACAGAGAAAATGTACTCAGTACAAGGACTCAAGTCGGTTGCAAGATGGGTGATGGAATAGTCACCTTCGAACCCCATGACTCTAAAATCGGCTGGGTATTCGCTCGGCCAGTACGTCAAGTTGTAGCTGAATGAAGACGAGTTGCACCTAAGCCACTCTGACCCAGGTTGGTTGGGCAGCTTTACATAGGAACCACAACATTTGTTACAGTTTGAGTAACATTTTCTTTTTCATTTCTTTAGATATGCCAAAGTACCTTGAATGCCTTAATAGATTTCTGTTCTCCATTGTTCTTATACATGTTATATACATTGTTCTTATACATGTTATATACATGTCATATGCATTTCAGATTGTAACAAATTGGTTGAGCAAACTGAGATATCTGATGTTATTGTATTCTCTTCTGAGGATGATCCCAAGCAATGTTACACAACCTTATTACCTTACCCATGTATGTCTGTTAAAAATGTTAGGTAGTGTATCCAACGGTATTGATGATATGAATACTCTTAATGATGATATGCCTAATCTTGACCTTATTTATGATGACCATGACGCTACATTCCATCCGAAACTAACAACATCTTGTAATATTTTACCGCAACACGTAGCACAGCTTAAGTCTTTCAGAGCGGAGTATACTTTCTCAGTTTTGCATTATAATATAAGGAGTTTGATTAAAAATTTTGACCAGTTACAATTATTTCTTGACACTTTCAATGTAAAACTTTCAGTTTTGGGATTATGTAAAACTTGGATGACTGAAAATTTCACTTCCCTTGTACAATTAGATGGTTACACACTGGTAACAAATAACAGAGTTTGTAAACGAGGTGGAGGTGTGGCATTTTATATGAAGAATAATTTGACATTTGAAATGATAACCCATTTAAATTATATGTCTGATTCAATTGAAAGTATTTTCATTGACATAAGTATGCCAGGTGGTAAAAAAAGTATTGATAGGAGAAATTTACAAGCCCCCAAATTGTAATCATTCTGACTTCATCTCAACCTTAGAAATTATTTTAGATTCGCCCTATCTCCGCAACAAACACGTGTACATAATGGGAGATTTTAACTTAGACTTACTTGATTATGGTAAGCCACAAACACGTGATTTTCTTGATACTATGGTATCATCCTCTTTCACTCCTTGTATCACCAAGCCTACAAGATTATTTGGAGCCTCCGCAACACTGATCGATATCTTTAAACAGCCATGATTATGATGATCAATGTATCGCTGTTACGGACATATCAGATCATTTTCCCGTTATAGTTTCTTCCATTTCTACTGTACCTGAATCGCATAAACAAAAGGTGTGTAAAAAATTATCGCAATCACGAGTGTTCTCCGATCATAACATCCAGCTGTTCAAACAAAGTTTATCCGAAACTGATTGGGATGAGGTTTTAAACTCCACTGATCCGAATGACGCGTACGACAGATTTATGAATATTTTGGTACCTTTATATCACTTGCATTTCCCTTTGAGAAATCAAAGAGGAAACTACAAAACAGTTCCGCGCTCACCCTGGATAACAAAAGCTTTACGTAGATCCATAAACAGAAAAAATACTTTATTTTCATGTAATACAGATTTGAATAAACCAAAGTACATTAAATATCGGAATACTCTTACGTCCCTGTTACGTAAAGCAAAAAAAGATTATTTTTGTTCTTTGTTTGAACAGCACAGGTCAGATGCAAAATCTACCTGGCATGTAATAAATAGCGTTATTCATAAACGTGTAAATAAGGGTATCATCGATAATATCCTTTGTGAAGGGAAGAATTTAAGAGATGATGTGGAAATTGCGGAAGCATTCAGCTCTTTTTTTTTGTTGTTAATATTGGTCCGAATCTGGCCCGCAATATTTTATCTGTACACAGACCCTTTCATTCTCACCTTTTAAGTTCCAATCCACAGTCTTTATTTTTTCTCCCAGTACTTGAAACAGAGGTCGTAGATATTGTCAATTCTTTTAGCCCCAAGAAGAGTACAGGTCATGATGGGATTTCTAATCACCTCATGAAATGTATTGTAAACGAAATACTATCACCCTTAGTTCACATTTTGAATTTATCTTTATTGTGCCCATTAAAATGAAAATTGCTAAAGTTATTCCAATCTATAAGAAAGGCAGAGAGGATGAGTTAGGAAATTATCGACCAATATCGCTTCTGTCATCTTTTTCTAAATTACTTGAGAAGGTGATTAATAATCGTTAAATCAAATTCGTAGACGATTGTGATATTTTAGCTGATAATCAATTCGAGTTTCGGAAAAAAAACATGCAACCACCCATGCTATATTACTACTGGTTGAGAAAGTTGTAAGAGTTATAGACACTAAGTCGCACACAGTCGGTCTGTTTCTGGACTACTCCAAGGCCTTTGACACAATAGATCACGAAATTCTTTTGTATAAACTAAATCATGACGGCATTCTTGGAAAGGCCTTGGAGTGGTTCAGAAGTTATCTTACCGGTCGATCTCAATTTGTTTCCGTAAATAATCATGAATCTGATATAAACTCGATTTGTTGTGGTGTTCCACAGGGCTCCCTCTTTGGTCCTCTTTTATTCATTTTATACATCAATGACTTCCGTAACTCATCCTCTCTGCTGTCTTTTCTTCTGTTCGCAGATGATACAAGTCTCTTTTATTCTCACTCAGATCCTTATGTTTTGCTCGATTCTCTGAATAATGAACTTAAGTTGGTGTTTGAGTGGATTCAGGCAAATAAATTGTCGCTTAACATAAATAAGACCAATTATATGGTTTTCAGTAACACAATAAAATCTCTTCCAGGTTTAGTTTTAATGAACGGTTTACAGTTAAATCAAATAGATTCAACAAAATTTTTAGGTATTTATATTGACAGTAACCTTTCATGGAAGGTACATGTTGATTATTTATGTGAATTGTTGTGCATGAATGTTGGAATTATTCACAAACTGAAATATCTCTTCCCAAAGCCAATATTGCATTCTCTTTATACAACTTTATTATTACCTTACTTTAATGACGGAATATTAGCCTGGGGGAATTGCTCAAAGACTAAAATTGAAGCTTATTTTTGGTTCAGAAAAAGGCCTTATAATTATAAATCGAGCACAATTTTTTGATCACACTGATGAATTGTTTGTTTCAAGTAAATTGTTAAAAATTTATGATTTGTATTTATATCATGTTGGAATTTTCATGTATAAGTTGAATACTGGTGACCTTCCTAGTATATTTTCCTCAATGTTTGTGAAAAACAGTGATATTCATACTTACCCTACAAGACACAGTGAATCCTATCATTTTTCCCCTGTTCGTACAGTTCTAGCCCTTAAGACAATTACATCTACCGGCCCTTCTTTCTGGAATGACTTAGATTCGGTTCGGTTGCACTCAAGTTCTTTAAGCTCCTTTAAGAAAAATCTCAAAGCCAATTTTCTAAAATCCTACTTGTAATTATTTTGCCGTAATCGCTTAAATTTTTTTTTTTTTTTTGCATATACCCAAATGATGCCTCGCTCGGAAGACCTCACCAGTTTGATTAACTTCCTACTTTTCTAAGCATTTATACCATAAGTTAATCATAAACATTATACTTTGTACCTCCCGTAAACATTGTAATATTCTCGATATTTTGAATTTTGCATGTTACGTCACTTCTGACTTTGATATACTGTACTAAAACCCTATGTTATATTTTTGGAACCCACATCCTACAAGCTTTGCTTTTTAGTGGGTTCCTCATATTACACGTTAAATATGTCCTTATACATTTGTGCATTATTGGTTGAAACTGACCATTGTGTGAAAAACATTTCTGCTTCAAATCAAATGGAATATAAAACTTGTACGAAATGTGGAATATGGAAAATGAATAAAAAATATAATTATATAAAGGGTCATGTAGAACGCTGATGCACTACACATTGCCATGTTAATTTTTCTTTATGGTCTCTCTTAAACATTAAATTAATAAAATTGTATTGTATCACATGCACAGCTCCGCACAGCACAGCATAGCACAGCACAGCACAGCACTCACCTCAGCACAGCATTTTGGTAAAAAATGCCTATTGATAAGAAACAAACGAAAACTATTTTGAATTTCTCCTTTACTTTTAATTTCATAAATTATTACAATATTTTCGATTTGACTATTGATTCTGCTTTGGTAGACACGTCCATTATACAGATATGTAAATCGATTTTAAGCTTTGAATTTTACCCCGAGGCCTCGATCCATGTCAAGCTGCTGCTTATGATCGCGGTCTCCTGCTTTTCTGTTATTATAATAACCAAAATGTTTAATTTCTAATATCAATTTATCCAAATCCCCTCTGTTATATTCTTCTCTTTGAAATTCGTTTAATGAAACGACGTGATCATTATGCTCTGAATGAATACTTCATTATTATTCATAAAATCTACAAGTGTTGATTTGATGATTCTCCTCCGAACTTTCTTTTTTGTGAGTGATATGCTACATGTTTTATACATCGAATACTGTCATGTTCGTAGTGTGTATATGTATATGTACCTTGAATTAATTTGTAAGACAGTATATGCTTGCTTAAATGTCGTGTAACGTGAATATGTGTATTCTTTTGTTATGTGTGATTTGGAAAAAGGCAGAAATAAAATCAATCAATCAATCAATCAATCAATCAATCAATCTTTATTGTGCCCTTCGCACAATTACCCCCCCACTCAGTGAGTGGCAAGATTTTCTTTATGTATCTCTTTACCTGGGGCCATCTTCCTCGTCAAGCTAAGCTTATGATGATGGTCCCCTGCATTTCATTTTTATCATTTCCTATTGCTTCCTTTCATATATGATATTCGTACTTGAAAAAAGGAAAATGTATGTAAGATCGAAACGTTACGAATATTAGCTGTGTAAATGACTATGTAAGTATTTTGTTGATTTGTTGATTTGTATTGATTTTGAAATGCAGAAATAAAAACTGAACTGAACTGAACTGAAATCCAGAATAATAATTTGATAATCATCTTTCACTGTTGCTCTTGGCCTACCGGCGGCTTCCGGCTGTCATTGACATTACTCTGTTGTTGCCAGGTACTAACTTATACACATGAGTGGAGGGGATATACCGTGTACAACATCTTGCCAAAGACTTATAAACACTAGCCAGGGATGTCCGATTGAAAGTCCAGAGTTATATGCCCTTTGCAACAGTGTCCCATTATAAATAGAGTGTTATAAAGAACTGCTTTCCAGTAATAATGGGTTCACTATCATCTCAATCTTACATGTAGAGCGAAATACACCATACCTGTATGTTTCATCTTTTACTGCCGTCTTTCGAACCACTTGCTTTCATTCTTACCTGCCAAGTTACTTCGATACTAACTGCACCAGTGATGTTGACAGTCATCGCTGATGGAGCGTAAAGAGGCGCTGAGAACATTTGGCAAGCAATGAGAAACAAATTGGAAAAAAAAAAGGTCAGTGAAAAATAAAAAAGACCTGTATGAGACGTTAACAGCCACTCTTATCCCACACTGTTTTCATATTGTAACCAAAATAGATTATGTGCATATTTATGACCTTAACACTAATTTTAGGCGTTTCTATTAAAGCAAACACACCCGCGAAAATGATTTTTACAGCATACACCAGGTTGTACACTGAGATATTCGAATTTAAAACATGTAGGATAATCCAAAAGTATTGCTTGGACTCACCATCGCATTGTGTCTTTACTCTGATAGGTGAACTGCTGATCCCACCCGTTGGTATACCGTCTACCTCTCGCCTGACGGACAGAAGAAACTCATAATCTCTATATCCATAAAGACCAGTGATATTAGCAGTGCTGTCCCCAGAGATGACAACGGGTTCATCAGAGTTGCCTGTGTTCCCTACGTCATCTGTCCAACTGTACGTAATCAGGTACGAGTGCACCGGTCCAGTGCCATAATCGTAGCCGTCCTTCCAGGCGTTCCATGCTATTAAAACTGAATCGCTTGTTACATCCAATATCCAGGGAGAATCCACCAGTCTTGGCAATGCTAAAAATAAGAGAACAACGGATAAATATAGCCTGGAATGTTTGTGTTAGAAAAATAAAATATTTCTTACTCCTGTGACTAACAAGACTAGACATGGTGTAAGCCTTTTCTGATTGTCTGTGTAGTATAATGATTTACCTGAAAAGCCAAGATAACGGTATGTTTAGTATTGTTCTACGGTATGTTTAGAATTCCTTAGTAGTAATACTCGTGTTCTGTTCCGTATACGGTCGTTGACGGTAATTAGAAACATGAATATAACAATTGCTTCTTAAGTCAAGTCTTATGAGTATCAGACTGCGCCTGCAAAGAAATAGTCATCAAATTTCCTTTATTGACCCCCCCCCCCCACCCCCGCAATTAAATGACAGGAAAAGGAAAAAACTTGCATATATAAAATCGATCCCTGTGGTTACTTAAAGATGACTTGTTGCTGAGAGCAGTTATCTAGCAAATGCATGGTTCTTATGATCTTATTTTTCTATATGTACGTACCAGTGGCGGTGTATTAAATTACTGCAAGAAGACGAAAGCGCTAAGTCATTTGATTTGCACGTGACGATGAGACCAAAATCAGTGTTAGATTTAAAAAAAAAAGCATGTCACGAATTTAAAATATTCTGGCGGCTCATTGTATTGCATTAAACCTTTGCGATGGTGAAGTCTTAATGTTGTTAAATACAATACCAACCGTTCATTCTATCACTATCAAATTAGCTGACTCTATAAAGACCTATGAGTGGGGTCATGATTATGCTTCCATATATTGACTTTACACATTAAAACAAAGATGCCCGACACCAAATTCTAGTTTACCGGCTACCAAGAAACACTAAAGCCTGTCACATCCTTAACTTCTACCTTCATATAATTCCAGTATGCTCTGAACTATTCTAGTGACAGTAACAGAAACGCTGCTTAGTTTTTTTCTTCTTTTTTTAAGTGTTATGTATAATAGGGGAACTTTTGTTATATAACTATACCTTGCTGACAATCCGACCCAGCCCAGCCATCCGCGCAGGAGTCATCATTAGGACACTGGCCGCTAATCTGATCACAAGTGCTGCTAGTCTTACAGTGGCAGGGATAATTACATAGGGTTCCGAAATAACCTTCGTTGCACGCTCCAGAGGCTTGTGCAATTAGTTGACAAGGGAAATACAATTGAAAACTATTTAAAAATTTCAAATAAAAACGAAAAACACATTTCATTAATATTCTTTTACAGTAATTGTTACATTCCTTAGCAAGCAAATAAGAAGTTAAATCACAAGCATCTCATTACAAGCAAGAGACCCATGCAAGGGTGTCCATTTGTATACATTATTGTAGCAGCAGAAAGATATTAGAATGTAGAACATTATATTTTCAGTGTGCACTTTATTTCTATTGTCTAATCTGGGGGTTCTTGTGGCATGGTGCCAATGGGCCAGATGCATAAACGCTAGCAATTGCTAGTGCTAGCCTTTTACCTGAATCCGTATGCATAAAAACAAGCAATTGCTTGCGAGCAGTAGCTCTTGCTAGCAAGCACAAGCAATTGCTCGCTGCCCGCAAGCAATTGGTCAGAGACCAAGCATTTGCTTAAAAACGTATGCATAAAATATACCCTTTTCTTGTTCTTGCTAACAACTGCTTACGATTTTCCAAGCGTTGTAAAATTAGATTGAGCTTTTGCTTAACTGGGAAGTTCCCTTTTAAGTATCATTTTCATATTCATAAAGGAAATACCACACTCTTGTGCAGGAGTGGCATAAATCTACAAGAAATTACTCATATGTAGTGTAATAAACTTTTTCGTTTCCACAACTGGAATGTCCAGTTGTTGAAAAATGTGATGAAAAACAGGTAGGATGTCTGACTTCGGTGGAGAGCAAGGAGACCTCTCTCCACGTGCGATCTGGCACATCCGGGCTAATATAAGTAACGATGGAAATCAGTCAGTACGTGTGTGTGTATATGATTATATAGATGTGTCTGTGCGCCTGTGTGTGCATTTATGAGTGTCATTTCATAGCTATTTTGCTATGTCAGGAAATGTTTCCGAACACACATGCCCTTTCAAATACAAGCTGCCACACTCTCCTTTGTTCTTGTGTTCGCACAGACGTGACGTCCCTTTTGTGCGGTACAAGCAAAGGGTATAAGCACAAGCAAAAAGTTATGCATATGGATTTAAGCAATTACTTGAGCTAGACCTTTTGCTAGACGAGCTTGTGCTTTTGCTTGAAGCAATTGCTTACAAGTAATTGCTTGTTTTATGCATTCGGCCCAATATCACCAACATTTTGTCACCCTTGTGATAATGCCTGCCAAGTTTGGTGACAAATGTGACCGTGCACCTCAAAGCGAACATAAAGTCGCACACACTGATTTTGCGTGAGGACTGAAAATAAGTGAAATGGGTCAACCTAGCCGAACTTGACTTTTTCTTATTTTCTGAAAGAGCGGGTCTTCTTTTACATTATGCTAAAATTTGGTATCATAAAACGGGCAGGAAAGTGTGTTTTTTTAGCAGTTTATCTCGAACATTTTTGGTAGAATAGTGCGATTAGGTGTGTCTTTAGAATCCCTTTTTCATTTCTGAAAAACCTTGTCCACACTCTTCACTTTCAACTATAATAACTTTTAAAAGGATAGTGCTACTGCTTTGAAAGTTGGCATTAATTATGGACTGAATGTGTTAATGAGGCATGCTTAATTTCAGTTTAATCTGATAATCCCTTCATTGTTGTTATTCTCGTGGTTTACTTCCTGTTTTTTTGTCCCATTCATCGCACAGCCAGCACGGTTTGGTAAAGATTAAGCGCTTGAATAGACACTGTACTTCAGAGACTCTTTTCTCAGTTCACACTTTTCCAGAGTTTGTGCTTTCTTTCCAATATTTAGATAGGTTAGGAGAGTCCATTTGATTTGAGTTATACATCATTTTAAAGCTTGAAGTCTGCTCTTTCAGAATATGGTCTTAATTAAAAATTTATGTCTTGCGACTTTTTGTTTGTTTTGAGGTGCAGGGTCACAAATAGAAAAAAATGTGTCTTCTTCATCTTCTTCTTCTTCAAGAAGAAATAAAACAAAATGAAACTTGCCCCCCCCCCCCCGCCATGAACAAACTTATAACTACAGCTATATCCTATTAAATCATAATTATGTGACCCTGCACCTCAAAACAAACAAAAAGTCCAGCTAAGTCCAGCTAAGTCACTAATAAAGCAACGCCTTCCATCCTACTATAATATTATATTGTACTATAACACTACGCAAGACGGACGATGAATGATGGCAAAAGCTCACTTCAGATTTTAGCACTAGTGGGGTAAAAATATACGGAACATCCTCATTTTTCTTTCTTACCCTGACACAGATCTCCCCAATACCCAGCGGCACAGTCTCCTTGGCATCCAGTGGCCGAGTTACACGTCACACCGGACGCACAGTTACAGTTCAGCTCACAGTTGGCTCCAAAAGTTCCTCCGTAGCAAACTGAAGAGAGAATAGCAACGCGATTGCCATCGTGACTGCTTTAAATGTAATCGCTATTTTATATATTAATGACATGAAATGAAATGATATATGATATCAAATGAAACTCGTAACGCACGATTATTTGAGTAGCCGATGCACCGAATCTAATCATTCTATTCAAACATGCTGATTGTGTGTGTGTGTGTGTGTGTGTGTTTTTGTGTTATTGTCTGTGCAAGTTTAGTATTATGTCTACTTTTGCTGTGACCGCAAACAACATGTTTCGTTGATTTTATAGTCACCCTTCTCATACATTACATCCATCTACCAGCCACCCTTCCAACAGCCAAGCTCCTTATCCGTTCTCTGGTTTCTTTCTCGCTGTCAAGATCAACTAATATTCCAAAATGCTGATAAGCGACAATCAGTTCCCACTTCCTTTCCGCTCCCTTTGCCATGCTGTCTTCACCACATCTCATATGTAAACAATGTGTACAAAATGTAAACAGGCCACCGAAAAGTCACCGAAAAAAAGACTGTTAACACATGCTGTACACTGTAAATGCAATGGAATAAATTGGAGAACATTGAATAAAGAAAGACACTTGCATTCTGACTCCAAGAAGAAGCATCTAAAGGGCTTTTTACACTTGTGTTTCTTAACCCCGGACTTTCTCTGACCCAGGACTATCGTTAGTCCCGTACCAATTTTTTCAGCTTTTTACACTCGCCAATTAGTCCCGTACTATCTCTTGTCCGGGGCTAAGGAGAAAACTGACCTTTTTACACTCGTATTTCTTAGCCCCGGACTTTCCAAACCACATGAATATTCATAATTACGCTGTGTACTGTACACGTACACGCACGCACCGGCAGCACTTGATTACCTCGTTTCTGATTGGTCAGTGAGGGTCGGACTTCGTCTCCGTCGCTTAGCCCAGGATTATTTTTTCGTTCTGTTTACACTCACTTGCTTGGCACCGCAATTGCGGTGCTAACCCCTGCTATTTTGCAGGGCCAGATAGTACCGTACTATCGGTGGGGCTAGCCCACTTTGGCAAAAACGAGTGTAAACAGAAAGTGGGCTAAGGATAGTCCCGTACCAACGGTGGGGCTAAGGCCCCCCCCCCCCCCCCCTTAGCCCCACCGTTGGTCCGGGGCTAAGCAAAAATTTACAAGTGTAAAAAGCCCTTAACTGCACCCCTACAAATATGAAATGTGTGTGATAAGTGTGGGTAATCGTGATGAACACAACATATCTAGCAAAAAAAAAAAGAGATATCAAAGTTTGTTTGTTTGTTTTTTTAAATACATTGTCATGAACGAAAAATGAAATATTTCATAAGAGGCTTGAAGCAGAATCAACCTGATGTTAGCCCGTTTTACTACACTATGTTCTCCGATTATGATCTTTAAAAATACTTTTGCAAACGTTTTCCAAGCAAAATATAAGAGATGACGACTGGAAACATCACGTAATCATAGTATATTCTATGGTAGAATTACTCAGAGAGACAGAGAGGTGCCCGTATTTCTCTCTTATATATAGGCCTCACGTGTTCTCTTTTGCGATGATTGTATCTTGGTATTTCAAATTACTAGTGTCAAAAGCGGAGCTATAACAATCTAATGATGTACCTGTACACGTAAAATGAAATTGACGATACTCCTCATAAACCTTACCGGCGTTCCACTGAAGGGAACTATCTTGGTAATATTTCTCGTAAGCAATAATAGTAACGTCATCTACCCATCACTGACAACTACTGCTGTTTTCAAAGACGCAAATACAGTCCCCAAATGTGTCAGTATACAAATAACCAATTTGTTAGGTAATTGTAAAGGGTACATTAAAAAGCAAAACCTGTTTCGCATCTGTTTCCTCCGAATCCGGCTTGGCATGACATACCCACGGGGTCAGGAACGGACAAAAGACGATTTTGACAGTTTCCAGCAGCTGAGCATCTCAACTGGCATGTCTTACCCCAGTAATTGTTACCACAACCTGGAAACACAAGTACAAGTACGTGAACGCTCTACTTCGTTGCATAAGATAATGCAAACTTCCTGTTATACTAGGTGCTTCAAAAACATTTCCCACTTTTGATCATTAATAGTTCAAAAACTATTCATCCGATAAAACTGTCATTGACATGAGTAATAGCTGAATAGTGTACAATTTTGTTGGAGGTAATTTGAATGTGAAAGCATAAATCAGTTTCATTGAATCTATGATTGATTTTGAAGTATGGTTTCAGATTTTGGTCAAATTTTAACCCTCTGTACAAAAATTGAACTTTGCACAGGAACCAATGATGTGTATGTGGGTGTGTGCTGACAATGGCCCTAACAATGGACATGCCTGAACCACTTGTTAGTTAGGCGTCAGAGACGGACAAGAGGCGATGTTGGCAGTTTCCTCTAGATGAGCAGACCAAAGAGCAACTCTTCCCATAGTTGCCACAACCTGCAATCATGGGTAATAGTAAGTAAACAATGAATTACACTTCTTTGCATAAGGTAATGCAGAGAGCTGCCTGTAAAACAGTACTTAAATTATGTCAATTTTTATTCTGATAATGCCTCTCATGCCCCTCAAAAAAAAAAAAATGCATTGTATTTGGGTTCTTTTAGATAATTTGATTTGATTTGATTTGATTTATTTATTTTCCGTCTGGAATCATTTACAATTTTTTCATCAATATAATTCTGATTCCGATACGATTCTGATTCTGATTTGATAATCAAACATAATAATATATACAAATATGATACCCATTATAGCTAGTTTCTAAATTTCAACAATTTTGATTACACATTATCTGTGACATAATTACAGTTCATGTGTCATGAGTAACCATGCAGCTACTGTCTGTTATTGTCAATAATTATGTAAATAAAGAAGGAGACTTGAATAGTAATGCAATGGTAATAAAGAAAATAATCAAGATTTTTTTTTCTTTTGGTTCTAATTAACAATTTTATGACGAGAGAATCGTCTTCTGCCTGACATTGGATTAAACTTCGGCAAAAGATTTGGGTAACGAACCTTGCAAAACAGTCTTTACTTGTTTGATTTCATAAGGGGTTAGTTAAGGTTCTGTTGCATTCTCCAGCCTGCGCCTTAGATGAACATTGAGTCAGTGTACCGTGGTACACCTATTAGTCCTTAATGTCGATATTTTAGTTTGAAAATCTCAGATTTTTTTCTTCAGTTATAGTTTGAAAAAAAAAAGAAAATCCAGTATAACCAAGAGTATCTCTATGTTTTTCGAGATCCTTAGAATTAATCAGGGTATCCAAATATCAAATATCAAATATCCAATATTCCAAACCATTGTTCATCGCCCAACCAGCAACTCCTGGATAAAGAGTTTACAAGTGCAGTAAACATGAGTTCACTCACGTAAAAAAAGGCATGTTTACTTTTCAGTATTTATTGATTTCAGAGTCAAAACGGCGTCAATCATAATATCTCATTGCCACTTGGGTAATACATGCCGTCAAACCTCCGTCAGACGAAGCTGATGGGGTGCTATACCCCCCTAACGATTCCTCGTTGGAGAAGTGGGAGTAGATGTATTTGCCCACTGCAAAATAACTTTCTACTCAGGCGTGGCAAACCTGGAGGCCAAGCCAGGGTTTAATGACTGCAACAGCTGTCATATTACGTAAGAGCATGATAAGGATATCTGCCTGTGGCAGACCATTCAAAGTGCACTCAATTTTCTCTATTCTTTCTAAAGTTTTAGATTTTATATTCTATTGAGAAATTCTATAGTCATCCGTTTTGAATTTCGAACGAAAAAAATTGACTCCTAAATAACGAAAATACAGGAATAAGAAGGAGAGCATTGTAGAAGTTTGTCGACACACACACACGCACCATGGAGCTACATAGCCCATGCCAAAACCAAAACAATCTCCTCCTCTCGCGGGTGCCCCCCCCCCCCCCCCCCCCCCGTGGCGGTGACTGATGCTTAGATTAGGCCAGGGTCAAGAAACAGGTGTTTTATATCTTTGGTTTTCAGGACCTGGATTGCCAAGATATACACTGGCATTGTCTACAGGGGAGTAGCTTCTTCAAACGAGAGATTTGCCTCATGATATGTCATACTTGAAATAATAAACATAAACAAAACTCCTGAACTCTTGCAAAAGGATAGGAACTTCAATTTTGATCAAATATTCATCATTTTTCTTTCCATACTGACTTTAAACTGACCTGGAATTCTCTAAATCTTCGGGTCTGCAAGGCGAAAATTGTCGTTACGAATATCGTAATGCATTTGAACACCTTTCTGAACACGAACAATATTGATACATTGTCTATGGACTAGGTGTTACAAAAAATATTTCCCACTTTTAATCCTAAATAGTTCAAAAAACTGTATTTATCAGATAACACTGTTATTGATACGGGGAATAGCTGAACAGTGTACACTTTTGTTGGAGTTAATTTAAAAATGAAAGCATAAATCAGGTTCATTAAATTCAAGGTTTATCTTAAGGTTTGGTACCAGATTTTGCTCTATTGTCAACTCTTTAAAAACTTTAATTTTGCACTGGGGTCAAATGGTGTGTACAAGAGTGGGTGGTTAACACCTAGACAATGTTTCTGAACAATGGCCAGGGTTTGAATGCTCTATTACATATTCATAAGAAATTCCGCTCTTACAGCTATTAATCATCCTTAAATGTATGCGTATGCAAGCACATGAAAACAAGTGCTTTTTATGTGCATGCAATTTACCCTTTACCATGAATTCAGACTAACAGCGCCCAGGGCAGTTGATCATGCATTATTGATAAAGCATTCATGTGCCTTGGAGCAAGAGTCCAGAGGCCTAGCAAGCAGAGCTATCAAAAGGTGGTATTCGTGGCATATTCGTGGTATCCATGTCTATTGTTTAGGGTTATTGTAAGCACACACTCCCATACACATCATTGTTTCTTGTGTAAAGATCAATTTTTGTACAGAGGGTTCAAATTTGACCAAAATCTCTAACTTAAGTTACAAATTGATTATGTTTTTAACGAAACTAATAGTCATGCTCTCATATTCAAATCACCTCCAACTAAATTTTACACTATCCAGCTATTATTCAAACCGATAACAGCGTATAATTTTTGGACTATCAAGGATCAAAAGTGGGAACTGTTTTTCGTAACCCCCAGTAGACCACATTTGGTTAATCACAACATCACGAAGTATAATAATTTGTTTAAATTAGTTAAGGTTGCACATAGTTTTTATAGGACAAGTCCATCTTCATTGTCATGCGAATTGAGTGAATGCATCACTAGACCACATCAGTGTAGAAGCACTTGGAGAAAGTCTGACAATCTGTTCAAAAGTTATGAATTTCTATAGTTTCTGCTCAGTCACTGCTGGATGAGAAAACTATTTAAACTTGTAGTGCCACATGACATTGTGTAGAACGCTATAAAGAAAATATAAAGAAAATTCGACATGATTATTTCTATTTTTTTCGCATAGTAATGATATCAAAAGCTTCACTTCCATCTCTCAGAAGACAGGGGGAATGATGTTACCCCTTAGCATCAACGGCGTAAATCCGTACTGAGGAGTAGGGGGATGATCGGCGATAGTTACCATCACCACGATTACAAGCCCATAACCGGACCGGCACAGCCTTGGGGGGGGGGGGGGGGGGGGGAGGGGGAGAACACACTTTACAGGGATCGAATGTTTGCATCCCCCACTCTTTTGCATTAAATATAAAGTGGGAGGGAAGTGGTAAAAGAAATCTGAAGACTTTTTGTTCTTGTTTCTGTTTGTTTGTATTTTTTTTTTTGGCTTGTCAGCCGACTTTCGGCAGAAAATCAGACCTTAAAGGGATTAAGACTTTTCTGTTGTTGTTGCTTTTTTTCTTGTCTTTTGATTTCTTTCTTGTTGACCGACAGGCGATTTTTACCCCACCCCCTTCAAAAACGTAGCGTCGCCCTGAATAATGCCCAAGCAAAATCAATAAAATGGTAATAATATGGATCTCCATTTCTTTGTATGTAATAATGTAGCAGATATTTTCCTAAATAGCTATTGTATTTTTCAATTTTCTTGATTTAAGTCAATAAAACAATCATCCCCAGGATTATGTCGTTC